>NW_027206072.1:695000-806628 GCF_024711535.1 Dipodomys merriami
ACATGTCTATTCAGAATTGTAAATCATTTCCTTGGCAATGTCTAGCTCCTGTTAGCCTACAGACCCCTGTACCATGTGAAATTTTCACTATCCTTTTCAACTTGTCCACTTACTTGTTTGCAAACCTAGCTAATTCTTAGTAGAGGCAGTGCCTGAAGTAATTCCTCATCTTCAGGATGCTTCAGGTGAGAGAATTGAGCAGGTATTCAGTTCCCTTGCTGAAACAGTTTGAATAGTGTTGGAGGGAACATTTGTTCATGGTCCTGAAGTTGTTCTTACACCTACAGATGCTTTTGCAATAAACCATAGGTGCAAAGCCATACCTCTGACTTCCAGGAAAAAGATGGAGCTTTTTCTGGGAAAGTGATATATTTATTTTGTGTGAGTGCTGTTCTGTGTGAAGCGTCAGGATGTGAGTAAAATAGATGTTTCAGTCTTTCCCTGCCACTTTGGTTTGGCCTCATAGGAGAACTTTTATGTTTTTGATATGTCTGAGAATGAAAGATGGCAAGCATGTATTTAGAAAGGACTTGAAGAGAAATAAAACCATTAGCATTATTCTAAAGTCTTCAGGAGAAAAAAATATTTAGACCTTGGGAAAAAATAAAATCAATAACATGGATTTTGATAAGAAATATAATATTTGCATGATTGAATGTAGAATTTAGGACTTGGGACTAAGTTTGTGTTTCTTAAAATTTATTTGTTTATTTTGTGGGTATAAGAGGCCAATTTACATCAGACATTAACAATATCATACTTTATAAAGGAGGCAGGCACTGGTGACATTTTTCATCTCAGATGAAGCATCCTGAAGTTCCAGGAGTCTACCTTGCATTACTAAAGGTATGTTGGCAGTAGAGTTATTTTTTTCTTTTGCTTTGGTAGTACTGTGAGCAGTCTATTTTCTTTGCATTAGAAATGCGTTATTGTCTCTATTAACATTCCAAGAACTACCACATTTCTGTTGAAACTGTAGAGGATTAGGTATGATGTTTGAAAGTACTTCACCCTAGCAGCGAAATATTTGGTCAGAAGTGTATTTGTTAGCATGTTTTTTTAATTAATGTTTATGCACTGTCATTAGGATGAAAAATAATTTACATGGTACTCAGGGGATTTGGTACATAAACTAAGAATCTGCTGTTTAATTTCATCTGATGGCTTTACAAGCAATGTTTCTTTTGGCTTGTGACTGAAGTACACATTTAAAACTCTTTGTTTTCTCTGATACTTTTTGTTCCCTTCCTTCCTGCAACTACCATTAATGCTGTTCTCCCTTCTGAGGGTTATTCCCTGTGTTTCCTCTCATTCGCATCTCTGATGAAAAACATTGAACGTGGAAGGAGGCACCTCTCGAGCTCATGGAGCCATGTGACCTTTCATAAAGTGTGCTCTGCTCTGAGGATAGCATGATGTTCTCTCTAGAAACTTCCTTCACCTAGGTAGGAGGCTTTGTATGCCCCAGCCATTTTTATTTTTGGGGGTCTGGTCGTGGGGCCTGAACTCTGGGCCTGGGCGCTGTCCCTCAGCTCAAGGATAGCGCTCTACCACTTGAGCCACCGCGCCACTTCCAGCTTTTTTCTTTTTGCTTATGTGGTGCTGAGGAATCGAACCCAGGGCCTCAGGCATGCAAGGCAAGCGCTCTACCACTGAGCCACCTTCCCAGCCCCAATTTTTTAACATAATACTTCTAATGCAAATGTTACCTTTAGATGCACAAAGAGGTAGAAAAGTCCGTCTTCATATCTGAGACCTAATGCCTGACTTCTAATGGCATGAATTGAACAAGTTTTTTTTTTTTTTGAAAAATTGGGAGTGGCTATTGTTGGAGCTGGAAAAGAATTAAATGTGTTTCCATTTTAGTGGATTCCTGAGATCAACACACAAAGTCCAAGCCTAAACTCAAGACATAAGTCATCAAATTGTCTGTGAACCACATTGTTCTTTGTGTTTTCTGTACTATCAAGAAAGTTCAGTTCAGTATCTGATGATTAGACATTTGAGAATTTAACCCTAAATGATCTGTCACTGAAGTTGTCCACTATAGTATCCCTCTAGTCATTTAATTTATTTTGAACTAAAATAAATTAAAATTAAATAAAATATTCTCTTTCTCAATTGTGTTAGCCACATTTAAAGGGCTCAAAATCTGCATGTAACTGATGGTTACTGTGTTGAATAGATGATTATAGATCATTGCTCTCAACGCAGAAATGTATTTTTAATCGCTTTGATGATATAAAAGAAGCCTTTTTGGCAGAGACACTGAAATTAAGTAAGAAAATGTCTCTTTTCACTATATGTGTGTTCAATATGTGACAAAGTAAAAGTCTATAAATATGCACTGCTGTATATTTTGAAAGAAGCTAAGTATGCTGTTTAATTTGGTACGAAGCTAGGTAAGATGTTTAATTTTATGTGTAAGTTTGAGTGGGCAGATACTCAGATGTTTGGCCACGCAGTATTCTGGATGTGCATGCGGGGTGAATCTGAATGAGATAAACACGAAAAGCCATGACAGCAGCGTGCCGTTCCTTTTGTGATTGGGTCTCATGGAATCACTGAAATAAACCAGAGATGCTGAGTGGGAGAAAAATCATCCTCTCTCACTGCTTGAACGGGAGCATGGCTTCTTTCCTTTTATCTTCTGACTTGAAACATTAACTTCTTTTTGGGCCTCAGGCTAACTGTCTTTCTGACTGGAGCTTACACCTTTGGCTCTCTTGAGCCTCTAACCTGCTACCAGCAGGCTGAAGCTAGTTCTTTATATCCTTACAACCTCTCCTTGTTTTTCTGCATTTCTTCTCTGTAATTTTGTCTCTCTGTGTCTTTCTTTACACACACACACACACACACACACACACACACACACACACTCACTCACTATACTTTGTGGATTCTGTTCTTTTGAAGAACACTAGAACAAGAAGAGAAGGAGAAAAGGCTTTTGGTAAATAATAGAGAAGTTTGACCCTTGGATTTTCTTTCTTTTTCATACTGACTTATTAAACTTAGTAGAACAGCCGGGCGCTGGTGGCTCATGCCTGTAATCCCAGCTACTCAGGAGGCTGAGATCTGAGGATCGCTGTTCAAAGCCAGGCCGGGCAGGCTTTGAGACTCTTATCTCCAATTTACCACCAGAAAACCAGAAGTGGTGCTGTAGCTCAAGTGGTAGAGTACTTGCCTTGAGCTGATAGAGCTGAGGGACAGCACCCAGGCCCAGAGTTCAAGCCTCACAACTGACAAAAACAAAAACAAATTAAAAAACAACAACAAAAAAACACCTTTGTAGAACAAATAGGAGGCAGGTTTGATGAAACCTGGTTTCCCATATACTAAAATAGTATTATTACACTGAAGTTTATCATGCAAGGTGAGCTTAGATATCTTAAAAAACGCAAGTGAAAAGTGTGAAGATAGCTTAGTGATTTAAAAAATCCCATTTTAAATAAGAGATGAATGTGTGGACCATTCTTAAGGAATAGGTCTGTGCTCCTGGGCTGAGCTGGGATCAATGATGGAAGATGTGCGACTCTCTTTCAGCCTGCACCTTATATTTTTGCACTGCAATTCAGCAACCTCCAATAGATCATTGAAACATCACCATGTGCAAACAAATAAGCAAACACTCATTCTTTTTCATGATCAAAGGAGTAAACAAGAGTGGTATTAATTATCTGGCTAAAATAAATGATAATGAATGCAAACTCATTACTGTTGAGATCGATGCATGCATAGCAGAAGGTACATTTATTGAAGTCAATGTACTTAATTACATTTGGAGTAATAGAGTAGGCATGAAGTCCAATGTCTCATGAGCCTAAACATTAATTTTGATCTAATTTTCTTTTCCTTGATGTGGAGAAAATGAAAAGGCAAACAAAATTAAGAGACCAATGTTAACTTCATTAGCTCTGTGACAGGAGATTGTAAGCTGTTCGTACCGTGTGTATACCACATTGCAATCCAAAGAGAGGTTACTTGATTTTAATGCCTCTAATGTTATTATAAGGATAAAGGTAGGCATATGGTCTTTGTTATTCTACAAGAGTACAGGAGGCAGATACAATGCCGCAAGAGTTACACTCACAAAAACAGAGAATATATGGGATTTTGACACTGCGGAAGTTAAAGCTGGGTTTGTGAGAGTTTAATTTTCATCCAAAGATTTTTCCCCTTTCTGGAATTTCCTTCTCTTATACAAGCTATGTCAAGACATTTATGTATTTATTTATCTCTGCTCTATGCTCTTATATACCTTCTATCCTCACAGAAGTTTTGTGATCTTATATTTTCTGTTAGGTTTTTGTGACTTCCAAGCTAAAATGTAAGAACCAAGTTCAGACTTGTTTATAGCACCTAGCACAATTTGAGGTAAAGAAGATGGACAGAATTCTGTCACATGAGTAAATTAAGAAGGATCTTTGGGTGTTCAGTACAATAAATAGCACTGGCTTACATGGTATTTTCCTCATTTAAGAGAAAATAGCCTAATCACACAACAGACTCAATATTTATCCTTTGGCTTGGTTGTTAGAGACAAACGGTCTCCAATTCAGGAGAGAAAGAACTAATATCCATTCCTTTTTAATTTCATAGTGGGAGACTCAACAGAGCTCCATGTTGGAGGCACCTGTGCTGTGACACCTGTACTGTGACCTTAGCTTTGTAAGTACTCTGTTCTAGTGATCGAAACAGTCACTGCTCTTATTTTGACCAAGTTGACTATTGCTTGCAGTAAAAGTTAGGTTTTTCCTGTGTAATTAGCCATTCCAAAACTCAGTGGTTTAAACAATAACTCATGGATTTGGATGACAATTCTGTGGGCTGGCAATTTGAATGGATTTCTGGACAGTCTTTGTGATCACGGTCCAGTCCAGCTCTTATTTCACATGTCTGAGACTTGAGCTTAAACTCTAGGAATGGCTTCTGTCCATGGGCTGGGTCCCCTTTCCCCTTGCATTGGAAAGGTGTCACATTGCAAAGTCACCAATACAGGGAGGGAAGAACTTGGCACCACCAGAAAAGCTATTACATCTATGTTCTTAAGTTGTGTCCAGTCCTTTTACAAATGTGTAGTCCTTCTTACTTAGAGGAACCAGACAAAAATTGAGGATATGCCAGAAAACCCATTCATCACTAATGAACATATGAAACCCTGTCTTCTTAGTTGAGTAGTGAAAAATGTTTATCAGCTTTAGGCAAATGCAAAAAGATGGATTGCTATTGTCATCACTATTCTTGCTTCTTTACACATTTTTCTTTTGGTTTTCATAGATTTTTCACTATGTAACCCAGACTGTCTTAAAATGTGATCATCCTGTCTCTGCTTCCCAAGTGTTGAAATTATAGGCATGCTAGTGCATGCCTGGGTCATAAATTCCTTTCTTTTATTGGAAAAGGGATTCTAAACAACGCATACAAGCTATATAAGCTTTGCAAATAACGGTTGTAAAGGCATTCAGAAATAAAACACCTTTTGTTCTAACATGCTCTAAAAACCAAAGAAGCATACTTATTAGGGATTTGGATTTTTCCTGCAAAGATTCTTAAGTAGGCAACTATGTAATTTAGAAAAATACTAGAGAAACCACCCTTTAAATGGTATAACAAGTATGTGCACATTCTGCAAGAAAAAGTAATATAAAATTCTACTGGCCAAATCAATTACCATGGCCCCAAAAGGGATTTTCCTTTAATTTTTTTTGTATTTATATCTGCATATTCTTTTTTTTAAATTTTTTTATTGTAAAGATACTATACAGAGGGTTACAGTTACATGAGTGAGGTAATGAGTACACTTCCTCTTGAACATTGTTACCCCCTCCATTGTTTTCCCCCTACCATCCCCTCCCTTCCACCCTTCCCCGAGGTTCTTTTTTTTTTGTTTTTGATTGTGATTAAGTGATTACATAATTTCCGGAAATTCACAGTATTGTGGAATAATGATGCTCATTTAAAGTCACAAGTTCATTCTAACTTTAATTCATTCCTTTAATTTTTTTTAAAAAAAGTTGTCTTATGGTTATAGAGCAGAATGTGTTTCCATACAATGAAAATACTTTGCAATGTTCCTTTTTCTTTTATGCCAGTCTTGATTGCTATGGTGCCAGATTCTCTGTCTGAGACAACAGAGAGAGAATTTTGTTTTATTTTGTCTAGAGAACCATGGCTTTATTCACGCCATTGCTAGAAAAGTTGCAACAAGCCTTCTCACCTCTCTGCAGCATGGGAATGTGTTATCCCGGGTTAGAATCTGGTCCTCTGAGTGTAATGCATTCCCTCATAAACAGTTCTTGAGAGGAAATACTCCATTGCATGAAATCACAATAAAAAATGGATGGGCGAATCTGATGTGTGGACCATTTGAACTATGACTGTGTCTCTGTACATATGCCCATAGGAAACCACAAAGGGATACCAAACAGTGCACAGACCTCAAGGAACACGTTTCACCACTAGATTCCTAATACGTGCACTAGTTCAGTCTCAAATCTCACTTCTCCAGTTGTCTCAGAAACTGAATATGCATATTTTTTTTCATGTTAGAAGATATGCAGACACTTTTAGGTTGTGCTCTGAAACTTGTTTCTTCACTAAAACTTGCCTTTGAGGTTTAAGGTCCTTAATTCAAATAACTATAATAATCCTAACAGAGATGATGAGTCAAATATTTTTGTATTCTCCTATGACTTTTATTAATTATATATGATTGGCTCCGGGTCTCTGTGCTAAATGTCAGTTGGCCAAAAGCAACTTTGAGAGAAAATACTCCAGAAGTTAATCACCACTCTTCGTTCTCCAAATGTCAGAGTTACAGTGTGCACAATTTCCAAGTTGAGTGGAAGCACTCAAGGTGAAGCTGTGTATTCTCTCCATCCAGTTTGTCATTATTTGTTCATGAGATCCTGGGACAATGACAGAAGGGACCAGGAAAGAAATTAACTGTTGGTCACAGAAATGGATCATGCACACCCAATTACTGCATCTTCTTCCAAGGACAGGCCTCCGTGAGCATCATGTGAGACACAATCATCTTAACATCTTGTGCTCGTTCATACAGATGTATTCATACACTTTACACAGATCTACGTCTTTCCAATTGTTATCCTTCAGCTAGACCATTAGCCATGCAGCTAATGGTTTGTTTCTTTCCATACAAAATGAGTGACTACGTCCATTGTTAAAATTCTGCCTACCGACTGGTTTATTTTTTTTGACTTAGTTATAAGCAAAGGTGTTTTTAAATTTATTTTTAATTAATATATATTTTATTGTAAAGATACTGTACAGAGGGATTACAGTTATGAGTAATGAGTACATTTCCTGTCGAGCATTGTTACCCCCTCCTTTGTTTTTCCCCTACCATCCCTTCCCTCCTCACCTCCCCAACTCCTCCCTCCCCGCCAAAGTTGTAAAGTTCGTTTTCAACATAGTGTCTTGTACATCTCATTGTTACAATGGGTCAACCTGTATCCTTATTTCAGCATTTTATTATTTTCTTTCCCCTCCCCAAATTAGAAAATGTATATATAAGATGCAGGGCACTGGAGTCAAATACAGTGAAAACAGGGGTTATACAATGTGGGTAGAACACACAAAAGAAACAAAAGAATCACACAGTATATTATAGGTACATTAAAAACAACAGAAAGAAAGATAAAACCTCTTATCTTGGGGTTCATTTTGCTTAGCACCATCTTATATGGTCATATGTACATAGTTTTCAAACTTTGCTGCTTGTCCTAGATATATACTAGTTAAGCAAAGGTATTTATGCAGTGTTGTGATAGTTCTGTCCCATTGGTTCTCTTCTACACAGCTGATCCATTTCCAGAACGGGACCCTAGCCTTACACCTGTTCTGTTTCTGGCAATACTTGTTTTTATTGTTTTAATTTTTATTGTTATTATAAAGGCAATATATAGAGGGATTACAGTTACATAAGTCAGGTAATGAGCATCTTTCTTTTTGAACCATGTATCATGTATCTATAAACCAAGGCCAGGATTTCTTTTTAAAATACTTTAATCAACTAGTCATTGGGAACTCCTCATGAATCATAGGAGTAGGTTGAGAGACACAAGGAAAAGTTTTAAGAAGGAGACCATATGACTTTCACGTACCTTCTCATATCACTTCTATTTCTTGATAAATTGTTAGTTCACCGTCATGTCTTGGTGGGTCAGACAATACATAGTTCAAGATTTTACCAGTTCAGGGCACGTGGCAGCCGAATGAACAGAGGTCAGCTTGTCAGCCCAGTAAATCCCAATCATAATCCAAAGTCTGTTTCTCAAAAGAAAAAAAAACATTTTCTGCAAAGGATGGCATGGTTTTACTCCAATCCCTCCAGGTCTCTGTTGTGGTTTACATTAGATGACTCTTCCAAAGGCCACAAACACAGCGAGCTTCATTGCAGCTGCTGAGACCTGTAACTCAAGCAGCGGATAGCTTTGACTGCCCAGGGCCTGCTGTCCTCTTTCCTTTTTCTATTTACACCTGAGAACTTTCAGGTCCCTTGGGAAGTGGTTCTGAATAGCATGCGCCCCCCCTCTCAAAGGCCTATGTGGCTTTCCAATTGCAGATAGGTCCACTAGACATTATCTCACTTTATTAGTTTCAGATGCAGCAAGTTCATTGCGGGAGGGATTTCACAGAGGTGGAAGTTTTCTGAGATCTCTGGGGGATTTATTTTCTTCTTTCTGGAACAAACTGGCCCTACGGGTGTATCTCGAATTGTCAGATCAAATCGGTGCCATTTCATCAGTGTGGTGGCCGTCACCGCATTGGAATGGCCATGCAAGCAAGGTGCCTGAAGACTGGATGACAACATAGCGAGGAACACTGAGGTGAGGTGGGCGAGGACAGGGAACGCGCCCTCCTGCCACGCCTGCGGAAGGCAAATCACTTCTGATGGTCTTCCCTCAGAAACATGGACAAAACAGCTCTGGCCAGATCAGTGGTTGCACAGCCAGCGTGTGGGAAAGGGCTGATTGGCTTCAGCCAGGAGACCCCGTTTGGAAGAGCTGCTGCAATTTCTCCATGATGTTTGTGATCACCCAGCTGTCATAGTGTCAAACCCTTCTGTCTCTCGCAGAGGCCAGGTAAGTGAATATGGACCCTTGGCCTAGTGGGTTCACACTAATTACTCTAGCCTCAGCCATCTTTTATATTCTCTCAACTCCAGTCCTGCTTTCTCATGTGTTACCCATATGATCCATTATACGCATATTCCTCAGGCTTCTGCCAGTGGATAGCAGCATTCTGTGTGTGTGTGTGTGTGTGTGTGTGTGTGTGTGTGTGTGTGTGTGTGTGTGTGTGTGTGTGTGTGTGTGTGTGTGTGTGTGTGTGTGTGTTGCAGTTCTGTGAGCTATACTTTGAACCTTTGGGACCTGAAGAGAGACATCTAGAAGCCAGGAGAGGTGGCTGGAGTCTCGGGCAGGGCGACCACCTCAGGAGCTAGCTCAGCGAATTTCCCTTTGTGACAGGGAGAGGAATGGGTGGGCCGCTAGCCCGTAATTCCTAGATTTGGTTTTGTTTCAAAAAAGTAAACAAAGAGGAGGCAACAATGCTTGATAAGAAATGTACTCGTTATCTTGCCCATGTAATTGTAACTCCTCTGTACGGTATTTCTCACAATAAAAAAAAAACTTATTAAAAATAAAAAGTAAACCAGGAGGCCCGGTAGAATGCATTCTCAAATAATCTCTGTTTACATGAAGCAGTTGTTACTGTAACCAGCCTAAGTACGGAGACTGAGTACGGATCAAATAGCAAGAAATATCACACTACTAAACTTGAGCGCATGAAACATTTTTTTTAAATCTTGGAGCATGGTATTCGGCCCTTCTCATATAATTCTCGGGAAAATTATTGATTCGACAGGAACTCACTTTACTTAAAGACAAAAAAGAACTTGTAAAAGTGAAATAAACATGATTGATATGAATATGTAGGTTAAAAGTAAGATACCAAACTACAGGCCCCAAAGAAAGGTGTGTAAAAAACTGTTGTCACAGAACCAATGGTACTTTCTATAAACAACATCTCCATGGGTTCGAAAAATCAATGAAGAATATTTTTATTAAAATGTTTTAAAACTGATTTGAAAGTGTTCATGAAGAAGAAATGATGAGTTAGCCCAGAGAAATGAGCCCAAGGTCAAATCATCTGCTAGAGAAAGGGAGAGAAAAGGAGCAAAGAAAAGGAGCAAGGGGAGATGAAAATGCACAGTTAAATGCATCTTAGCATACATGAGCACTCCTTCTTGAATAGTTTCATGCCAAAGAGAAATATCAATGAATGAATGATGAGAAATACAAATAAAAGGTATATTTTAAAGTTTTGCTTTGTTGCGAATCAGATTAAGATGTAAAATCCTTATTAAGATTTATAGTGTCTCTTTCAACTTGCCTAAAATTAAATTTGATATCCATGTGTGTTAATTTATATTTATTAGTTGTTAGGATTTAATGAGATTTTACTGAAGGAATAATAGAAGTTCTTATTTTGAACACCTTTGGACTTGCTTTATTTTTTAAATTCTCTTTCTTAAACAAGAAGTGAATGAATCCCTCAAATTATAATTTTCTGCCTATTGTTAGGTATCACATGGCTAGTCAGAGCTTTTTTTTTCCAAATTTAGATATTATGGTATTATAACTATAAGTACATTTTATTAGGAAAACATGGTAGAGAGCTTATGTGTACAAGGCAGTATATGTTTACATTGATGCATACAATATTCTTATTTTTCCTGAGTACTTTTAGAGTACAATGTTATTTACTCTTTACAACATCTCTTCAAGGTGTACATAAGTATCTCCATTTCATCAAGTTCCGTTGCTTAGGATGACTGGCAAGCCTTCCTACTTATATTCTAATTTATTAGTCAAAAAATGTAAATGAAAATTGAAAAGATATAGATGAAAAGAAATCCAAAAGAAAAAAAAAGAAATCCAAAAGAAATAACATTATTAATACTCTGAAAGATGGTAGATGCTGGTAAGCATAAACCATTTCCCTTAGAACTTCTAGCTCTGTGTGTGTGTGTGTGTGTGTGTGTGGTGTGGTGTGTGTGTGTGTGGTGTGGTGTGTGTGTGTGTGTGTGTGTGTGTGTGTGTGTGTGTATGTGTGTGTGTATCCTGGGGCTTCAACTTAGGCCTGGGTGCTGTCCTAAATTTTCTTTTGCTCAAGGCTAATGTTCTGCCAGTTGAGCCATAGCCCCACTTCTGGCTTTTAGTGGTTACTTGGAGATAAGACCCTCATAGGGGCTGGGAAGGTGGCTCAGTGGTAGAGCGCTTGTCTTGCATGCATGAGGCCCTGGGTTCGATTCCTCAGCACCACATAAGCAAAAAGAAAAAAGCCGAAAGTGGTGCTATGGCTCAAGTGGTAGAGTGCTAGCCTTGAGTTGAAGAGCTGAGGGACAGCGCCCAGGCCCAGAGTTCGGGCCCCATGACTGGAACACCCCCCCACAAAAAAAGACCTTCATAGTCTTTCCTTTCCCGGTTTGCTTAGAACCATGATCCTCAGATTTCAGCCTTCTAAATAGCTAGATTTCAGACATGGGCTACAGGTGCCTGGTGGAAACTTCTAGTTTTTAACTGCTTATGTTCCACAATATGTATTGCCTTCTCTCTAGTGATTCTAATTATCTATCTTTCACCTATTGCCATGGATTCCTTAGAGCAGTTGCCCTGAACAAGGCCAGAGAATAACAGAATCTCAGGATAATTAGCTCCTCGTCCATGACTGGTTTGGAGATCAATAGACCTAATGCAATTACTCTCAGATGTTATAGGGAAAGATTACAAGCTGTCAAAATGGCAAGAAACATGGTTGGGGGTTGGGACTCTGTTTGTATATCCACATGACATTTTTTTTGTAAGATGAATCATTAAAAAAATGAAGTTCATCTTTATCAATGTTGGCAGATCAGACAAGCTAGCATCAAAAACAGGAAATTAAGACTGGCTTTGAGGTGCCCAACTTCCTGCCATGTCTTAGAAGTAAATTACCATGATTCAAAATTGAGAGAGATCAAGTGACATTGTGTTAGAACAACGGCCGAAGGAGCTCTGCAGGCCGGGCTGAGAGGTGAGTGGGAAACTCCTGACCCCAAATAGAAGACCACCGGAAGCTGACCCAAGACCTCTGAGTATGGCGGGCTCCTGTCTGTAGGAGTGTTGGGTAGTAATACTGCTTTTAAATAGGTACTAGGGAAATGGCGTAGTACAGGAAGAGTCTCTAGAACCACCTTGCAAAGGCCAGTTGTGTGGCCTTGAGTAGGTCTCTTAACCTTTCTAGCTGCAAATTCATCATCTAACATGGGGTTCATAATCATAATCATGAGCCTCAAATGAACTAATTTATGTTGTCAGAAGAGTGCCAGGCATATAACCAATGCTCCATAAATACTAGCTGGTTTTATTAAGATTGGGAGGAAATAGTCCAGGAAACTATGGACTGCAGACCCTGAGAAATTAATAAGCAGGAAGAAGCCACTTTCCCCGAGCTGCTGAATTTGCACAGTTCCCTTTTATTGTTTTCTCTCCCAAGTTGCTGTGCAGATTGAAGATAAAAGTATATAAACAGTGGATGGCTCAGTATATTAAGACTATCAGTCTTTCAGAATGTGTCCACTTTGCTCGTGTATTTGGAGGAGGGAAACAAAGTACTGTAATTAGCTAAAGATAAATTACCTTTCCAAGTAATGTCTACTTCCTGTGATAGCGCAAGCAAACCTGCATCTTTGAGAGTATTCACAGTATTTAAAGATAGATACTGAAATAAACACACAAACACACACACACATGCACACACCCATACTTCATTCCTTTCATAATGTTTTGTAGAAGGCAATTGGAATTGGATTCAACTGTAAGTATAAATTCTTCTCAGGAGAGACACTGGTACTTGGCCAGCCTTCTAATAAAATTACCAATTTATTTCTATTTACATGGTCGGTATTTATAGTATTTTGGACACTACAAAATAAAGAAGTCACTGTGCAAAGGTCCAAGTTGTCCTGAGAAGCTACTGTTGGTAAATGCTGCTCTTGGCTCTTTTCTTTTTTTTTTTTTTTTTTCAATTTTTTTTATTGTATTTTATTTTATTTGAGAACATACTGTACAGAGGGGCTACAATTACATGGGCAGGATAATGCATACATTTCTTACCAAGCATTGCAGCCTCCTCCTTTGTTTACCCTTCACTTCCCTTCCCCGCCTCCCCCCTCCCCCCACCCAATTCTTGGCTCTTTTCTTAAAATGGAAAACATTGTCTGGTCATTATGATATGAAATTAAAGGTGCTCAGATTTTACAACCTGAAGTAATCTTTAATTTGAAGAAATTGGGACGGAAAGTCTTGGGGATCTCGCGTTTCCTGATGTACCATTCCAAGATGATGCCAAGAACCTAGATAGGGAGCTGGCTTCCTCACTCACTTGTCATTGCATAGTTTATTTTACCTTATTGGGGTTGGTTCTGGGCTCTAAGCTCAGGGCTTGGTCACTGCTCATGAGCTTTTCTGGCTCATTAGTCTTCTACCATTTGAGCCATGGCTTCACTTCTGGCTTATCGGCGGTTAGCCTCAGACTTTCCTGTCTTGGCTGGCTTCAAACCACCATCCTCAGATGTCAGCCTCCTACATAGCTAGGCTCACAGGTGGCTCCTAGCTTTCCTTAAATATTTTGGATACAGGTTTTCGTATGTCTTTCATTGTGCATGAACATGTTCTATGAATTTAAACACTTTGTTTTCATAAAGAATCTTTCTTGGCTCTTGATGAAGGCTTGGGAAGATGAGATCCTGACAGGAAGGATCAGCATTTGATTAAAATGAGGAACCTCACCATCTCCAGCATGCCTGCCCCGCCTTACTTCCCATCACCATCCCTAGAAGAAGGTTAGACTAGAGGAGACCCTGCACACCTCATTGTGTCCCTCTGCAGGCTTGACGCCCCTTGTCCTTCAGAGCTATTCTATGCCTCAAGAGTAAAACTCACAGCCCTATGGGCCATCCTGACCGGGCATTGCTGCCCCAGCCTGCTCCTCTTCTTTCCCTCCAGGCCCCTGTATTCATTGCTGTCCTGCCATCTGCAGCACCTATACCATTGATATCCACACAGCTGCCCTTCCACGTCCTTCAGGGCCATCTTACCCAGTTTTGTCTGACCACCCTATGCACAACGCAGAGGTCATGACCACAGCAGCTTCAACTTCCTTGGTCAGGGCCTGTTTTACGATTGCACTGCCATCGTGTTTCATGGTCTAGATACGTTGGCTCGATCATTTGTCTTCGTTGTGCCTCTCAATCAGGTCATAAATTCCTTGTAGGCAAAGATTATGTCTTATTAAGTGTCATATTCTTAGTACTTTAGAGTAGTGCTCAATACATAACATACACTGAATCCATATTCTTTCAATGAATGGTTGAAAGCCACCTTTTTCTAATCTTAGATGGTGGAATAGAGTCACAGCTCTTTCCTGATTTAATTTCTCCTCATGAGATGGAGCTAATTGCTATGCTCTCTACCATTCAGAAGCGTGTACAGCAGTGTCTTTTTATGTTTTAAATTGGTGTTCACGTAGGAGTTTCTTATAGTGAAGGGGAAACTGTTTGCCCATAATAACTCAATAAACTCCTAGTTTTGCTGATTTCTAAGGAAAAACTAAAAGCAAAGGAGGCAAGCATGAGGATTTTTCAGTGTTGTACAGTTTGTAGTGCATTGACTAAAGAAAATGGAATTGTTATCACACCATGAAATGCTATGATAGCAATTTAGTATAAATGAGAAAGCATTCACATGTTTACATATATCTATGTACAAACTGGAGATAGATTCCTTTATGCCCATGTGTATAAATTTATCCTTTTCTACTATCATTGTTGTTCACTTGCCTAACTGGAATTTATCCCTTCTTCCCTCTCTTTTTCTTCCTTCAGTTTCTTTTTATACCTCTTTGGCTTTTCTTTAATGTAAAAATTCAGACCTCTAAACTAATTATGCAATTTATTATTTATTAGCATGTTATGTATTACATTTATTGAGAGTTTATTTATTCTTAATTTCCAAATCCACAATATACAATTTTTGTATTTCTCTGTCTAGAGCAAAACAAAGAAAAACACCAAAAAATCATTTTTGTGTATGTTCAATACAACTCTTCTCTCTTCAGTGGGCCTTTATTGAAGGAAAAACAAGTTACAATTGATTTATGTCTATTTTTCTCTATCCTTTATACTGTTTTTACCTGTTTTTTAAAAAAACCAAAAATTCAGAGAGAGAAATTAAACAGAGGAGGCATATAAATAGAACATATTTATAGTAGGATCTAAAATGATTTGCTTTGAAATAATGTGCTTGCTACTTCCAAAGATTCCAAGAGTCCTGGAAATATTGCTCATCAGTAATGTGTCAGCAATTCTTCCGTCTTCCCATCGCATCTGAAGGTAAAGTGTTTCAGTTGGAAAATTTGCCATTTGTTTGCTGAGCAAACAGAACCTCTGCTGTCAAAGGTATCATAATGACAAATGCAGGATTAAGTTAATGGAGCTAAGTGTGTTAAAATACTATTTATGTCCAAATTCTGAGTCCTTTGCAGGTGATTACTTTTGTCATATCTGCCTCGAGACACATTGATTTGAGTGTGTATAATGGCAGTGGACTCTGTGTGTAACAACATAGCCCAAGTAAGCAGCTTTCCTTCCCCTCTCCTCTTCCTCCTCCTCTTCGGCCATAAGAAGATCATCTTCCTCCTCTTCCTCTTCCTCTCCCTCCTCCAATATTCATTCTCTCTCTCCTTCCTCTTCTCACACATCCCAAATTTAAATGAGTAGCTTCTAAACAAAGACATTCACTTCTCACAGTTGAGGAAGGCTAGAAAACCCAAGGCTGGGGCTACTTTGTTCTATTAGTCAACACGTCTGTCTTTGTGGCAGTACCACATTTTCCCAGGAAGTTCGTGATCGCTGTGCTCCGTTTTGCCTTGCCATAGTCAGATCTCCTTCTTCCTTTCATTCTTCTCCTCTCTTTTTACCTTTGCCTTCTTACTGATCCAAGCTGATAATACCTAGCTTTGTTCTAAAGGCTAGATGTACTATGCTCTCAGCAAGGAAACACAAAACAAAATCTTTCTTTAGAAATGGGTTACAGACTGTCTGTACTGTCTTATCAAAGCCATTGACCAGCCCATCACTCTTTAGGTAACTCCTTTCATTTGTGCAAACAGCATATGTGTGAGCTAGGCTGCCGACCTGGTCCAGATACAATGCTTCACTTGCGGTTCTTTGTTGTAGCTCTCCTGTCTAAGCTCCGCTCTCCCACTACCCCAAATTGAGTTATTAGCCACAATTTGCAAACCAATGATTTGGACCAAGCATCAGGAGGTAAACGGCAGGTCCACAATGGGGTGTTCATATCTAGGCTATAAGATAAAAGCTTTCCAGATTTTTATAAAAAGATCAAGAAAACATCCTATTTTGTGATATGTGAAAATGATGTAAAATTCAAACATCAGCATGAATAAATCCAGACCCGCTGGAAGGCCGCCAGGGTCATGGGGTCCTGCAATGACAGTGGCTCTGGATCCCCCACAATGACAAATTTACAAGTCACTGCCACACGGGTTGGAGGGCCTGCAGAGACTACATGTTTACTACCTGACCTGAGCAGATCAAATTTTGCCATTCTTTGTTGCAGGCATAAGAAACTCAGAACATCGGAATAATTGTAAGTTTATCTACTCACGGTAGGAGTCAATGGAACGGCAGTGCGCATTCTTTTGAATAGCAGACTCAGCTTAAAATAAGTGAAGAGACCAACGCACTTCACCATGTAGGGCGTGAAGTTTGGAAGCATTCACGGGGAGGGCAGAGGGGTTTGGACCCCACCTTCAGCTGGCAGCTGTTTTCTGCAGTCTCTTTTGAAAGGTCATTGGGACATGTCGGAGGGTCTCAAAAATGCTATAGGAAGCTTCAGGGAGAGGTCTCTTCCTTGTTTTATTGGAGACTTTCGTACACAGATTATTATTGAAGATACATTCCCTCTCCCTACCCCCCATTTCCTTTCCCTTATTCTTCCATTTTGTTTTACTAAATTGTTGTCGGTGATTTTTTTTGTTTGTTTTTTTGTTTTTTTGGGTCCGGTCATGGGGCCTGAACTCTGGGCCTGGACGCTGTCCCTCAGCTCTTCAGCTCAAGGCTAGCGCTCTACCACTTGAGCCACAGCGCCACTTCCGGCTTTTTTCTTTTTGCTTATGTGGTGCTGAGGAATCGAACCCAGGGCCTCTGGCATGCAAGGCAAGCACTCTACCACTGAGCCACCCTCCCAGCCCCTGTCGGTGATTTTTTTAATGTTTGGACCAGAAGATTCCTCATACGAACATTCAAAATTACTTTCTCTTTGCTTTGGTTTTCACTGTCTTTTCATTATTATTTCTTATCATTAATTTATACATGATTATTATTATTACTCAATAAACAACAGTAATGTGAGAAAAAGTAGGAGGTAGCCCATTCAGTGAAAGCACTTAAACTTTTAACTGAATAGGAAAATAATAAAATGGAGCCATTATAATGGTAATAAAGAAAAGTATAAAATTTTCTGTTTTGGGGAGTAAGCATATAAAGTGTTCTTCTAGACACATACACAAAACATGTGTGGATGTATGCATATGTATATATATATATATATATATATACATATACATACATAGTACACAAACATGTGTGTGATCATGTCAACCATGGTGCAAAGAAAGCTTATCTGACTAGTAGTGGGAATGAAAGAGATTGTTTTCTATAAGAAGATCATTAGCAAATAATTATTAAATATCTGTGAGGAATCAGCTAATGAGCAAGTCAGTTGCCATTTTTTTCCCAGTGAGCAAAAACAGTGATTTTGATAGACCATAAAGTTTTGGATATTATTTGCAAAGCCAACAATTCAGCCAGAAAGATTCAGATTAGATGAATTTTATATAAGCAAAATTTTACCAAATGAAATCAGATGTGACGACCTAAAATTAACATAGAAAAATTGCTTAGTTGTTCCTAAAACTAAGTACTGGAGGACTTATTTTCTCTTTACTATTTTGATTCTGGCCTCTGTTAAGATTTGAACTCGCGGCCTCTCGCATGCCAGGCAGGAGTTCTCCCGCTTGAATCTCTTTTTGCTTTTGTTTTGCAGAGGGTCTCTTTATTTCTGCTGGGGCCCAGCTTTTAACTGTGATCCTGCTGAAGCCTAATGAACGGCTGGAGGAAAGGCACATGCCCGTTGCCAGCTCTTCTGTTGAGAAGAGCTCTTGTTAACCTTTGTCCAGGGTGGCATCAAACCATGATACTCCCACCTCTGCTTCCGAGAAGCTGAGATGACAGATGGGAGCCACTGGATGCCACAGGAATTCTTATTCACACATCGTGGTATGCCCTACTAGGGACAGTTAGAAGCGTGGTGTGGGCTGTTCTCAGCCAGACACTGGCCATAGAGCCTCATGCCCTGTCCAGCTTCCCTCAATGAAGAGAAGCCAATATCTTCTTGACACACTGGACCTTGGCAGGGCAGTGTCCCGATAAGGACATTTCTCAGCCTGTACATAAAGCCTGCTCTGACCAATTCTGTTTATCTTACACTCACCTTCCTGACATCTCTTTCCTACGCACAGTCTTTAATCAGACAATGGAGAAAAAAATAACTGGACTCAGAATATTCTCTTCGTTTGTACTGAGGATATTTCTCATCCTGCAGTTGATATAGATATCTCCTTAAGAGCAGCAATTACCGTTTTTCACATCCTCCAAAATATGTAGCACATTGAGTAAAGAGAAAGGATTTATTTATTTCACTTACCTATTATTTATACTCTATTTACTTTCCCTGTAGGTTTGAGCTGGCTTATAATAATAGTCATAACAGAACCATTAGGGGGATGCTTTTTTTTTTTTTTAAAGAAAGCAGAAACAAGAGCCATAATGCAGATCAAAGTGATTATAGTCTAAGTTCTACATCATCTCAGAACAGAATTTAGCTCTGAGATTCCTAGGGGAAAACCTCAAGAGAACACAACGGGTTTCAGATTCCTAAGCAGAAGGGTCAGCTGCTTGCTTTGGTCATAGAACCCTGTGCAGTGGGCCACATGGTACTAGACCAATGAACACAACGTGGGGTTTTGCTCCTGCTTCATTATTGCTCTCCCATTCTTTATAGGATGACCCAGTCAGATGCACCTGGCATCTGACTTCCTTTGTGGTATTTAGTGTTGAGTTTCTGGTGGGGCGATTGGGGTAAAGTTCTTAGATGGTGCTAGCTAAATGCTTCCAGTCATTTGTCATTCAGTACCCTTGAGTCAAATAGGGAAGTGAAGATTGGGATAGTCCTCTTCACACTCAGAAGTAAAGGTGTGAGAGGTTAACTGGGAAAGGCACATTTCCTCAGATCGGATGCCAGATTGCTTTATGATGAACAGAACTACGGTCTATATTCCTCTGAGAGTTAACCTTCCACCGGGCGAGTGGAATTTATACAACACCCAGAGCATTTTTTCCCCAAGGGCATTTCATAACATAATGGGTGAGAACCAAAACAGTGGGTCTAGTTAAGAATCAGTGAAAATAGTATGTTAGTAGAGGAGCTGGAGGATTGCAAAAACCTTATTTCCAGCTGTGAGCATTGTCGCCTGTGAATTGGGTGACGATGTGTTCCCATTGTTGTGGGAGAGGAACAGTCAGTCGGCTGAGAGTCTGAATGGGATAAAAAGACAAATGGGAAGGGCAAATTTCCCCTTTATCCTATGGCTAGGGAATCTATTTCTTGCCTTCAAACTCTTGAAGAACCTTGAAGGACTCTTGGTTCTACACCCTTCAGGGAGTACATATATTGTCTGCCTTCTCAGCCTTCAAAATGACATGATTCATCTTCTGTAATAAATTCTTCTTATTTGTCTATATCCCATTGGTTCTGCTTCTCAGAACACTAATGATAGACACAAGGATGTTTGTTCTTCCTGTGGCCAAAGCCACCGGCTTTGGGAATTGTCATGGGGAACTTGAGTGCAGTCATCACAGACGTGGCTTCCTGTCCTCACATTGTATGTAATTGAACGCGGAGAGCCTAAGAAATAGCACATCCCTGCCATTACTGATTTCAAATGATAATGGTTGCTTTCAAGATAATGTAGTCTCTTGGGTGATTTAATAAGCTCTTAGCCTGATATTGTGGCTAAAGTTAAATAGGAGGCAATTTAGCATTTTAGGTGCTGGCGAGTCCCAGACATGCAGGTACTTAGTAGTATTGGTTGAGGTCGAGGGTCAGAAGCTTCTTTTCTGTCAAGGAGCTGGTGGTGACTATTGTAAGCATTGGGGTTCCATAGCTGTCTGTTACAGCAGGAAGGGAAGGAGACGGTTATTACATGGCAACAGGAAGTTTTCTGTGTTCACTATTGATCCTGAGTCTGATGGCCATCTCAGTAGATAAATGTTAAGGTATCCCATTGTACATGTCAGGAAACATAAAGGTACTCTAGACATAAACACCCATAACACCCTCAGAGAGGCCTCCCGGGGTAGGATCTGACTTAATCATCACTGCTTTCTTGATGAACTTTATTCCACCCTCATTTTACCAATAAGAATTTTATTTCTCGCTCAAAAAGGGGAGACAGTGGTCAGCTGGAATCTCCCGTATGGAAAAGGAGGTTTTACTTCACGGACAGCTATTTTGCTTTCTTTCTTTCTCCTATCTTTTTTATGTGCGTTATTTGAGTTGCCTAACATTTGAAATTATCGAAGGCTCCTTTGGTTATTAGCTCACTTAATTTCATGTCTGAGTGTCCAGGTCTCCTGGGCGGCTTCATTCTGGAGGATTGGGTGCTCATTTCACGCGCCCTACAATGTTCACATCTTCATCTATCATGTTGTGCACAGTCATAGTGAGTCATCTCATGCTCAGCTCTTCTCCCCAGATGTCTAGGGCACAGTCTTGGAGTTCCCTCCCCCAAATGCTTTCAAGATCAAAGCCTTCTGACTGCTGTCTCCTCCCCCGTTCAGCTTCTTCCTTCTTTCCTTCTGTAAAACCACAAACAGATGTGGGCTAGGCGTTATGCACCGAAGTGTCACTTCAGCAATTCCCTCATTGCAAAGAATGTACATTGTGAAAATAACTGCTAAAAGTTTTACAATTCATGAATTAAAAAGAAAAAAAATTTTCAAGCATGCTCAAAGGCTGGGACAAGACTCAGGAATTAACAATGATAGTAAAAATGACAATAGATGTGATCTTTTGTCATATCAGAAGAAGGAGATTCCAGACTTCCAGCACACAATGTTCTTTACAGTTAGTTTTTCATTCTGTATATCTCTATATATAATTTGCGACTTTCCTAGCTATTTTTCTGATAAGGTCAGAAATGATAAAACCAACAGAAACGAGCAATGATTAGGATTCAGATTTTGGCCCCTAATTAACTATCTTATACTAAAAATATTGTCTGCTTTGGAGAAATGGGTACTACTAGATCTGGAGTTGGGGATATACCTGATGAATTTTAATGTCTTGTATGCAGGAAAGAAGAGGCATTATCATAGTCAACTATAGTTCTATCAAAAGGATCCAAAACCAACTTGATATACTTCCATTAACCAAAATCAGGACAATAATAACCAGAATAGCTTGAAATACATTGCATATGTTTAAATCTGTAATTTCACAGTATCTCATCATCGGATGTCCTCAGCAAACAACTCTTTATTTAGATAAAGGACAAATAAGTGGAAAGAGTCAAGTTAAATGCTGAAAAACTATTATGTTGGTGTAGTTCATGGCAGAAAATTTCTATTGAAAAATAACAAGCAAGTGGAGACTGGGTATGTAATTCAGCAGTAGAGCCCTTGCCCACCATGGGCAAGCCCCTGGGTTTGATTCCAGAAAGGAAAAATAAATCTACAGAAAATATTCCAGCTAATAAGTGAAAAATTGTAGGATTCGAAATACCAGCATTTTGCAAACCCTAAGGGAGTAGATGTCACTGATGACATCGGTGACACAGCATTGCAGAAAGAACCAGACAGTAAGGCTGTAAGCAGCTGCTTTGAGACATCTATAATACCACCTGTGAAGCTGTTTTGTCCAAACCATAGCAAGAAAAATCCCTAGAACCTAAAACATTTTTATGCCTTGCTCTATTAAATCAGAAGAAATATAGAGGCACATGCTAAATGTTACCACAGGTGCTGGAATTAAACAACCATAAAAGGGGCAGGGGCTGGGAAGTTAGCTCAGTGGTAGAGCGCTTGCCTTGCATGCATGAGGTCCTGGGTTCAATTCCTCAGCACCACATAAGCAGAAAAAGCCAGAAGTGGTGCCGTGGCTCAAGTGGTAGAGTGCTGGCCTTGAGCTGAAGAGCTGAGGGACAGTACCCAGGCCCAAAGTTCAGGCCCCACAACCGACAACAAAATGAAAAATAAAGTACTATGGGAGATTTCCAGCTCACATGTAAATTTTACAAGGAAACCAAAGCCCTATGACCTGAAGTGAGGAATTGGCACATTAAGTGATGGATCAAGCAGTCTAATGTAGACTTAGATTTGTTCTTAGATCAAATCCACAAAATGCTGAAAGATGTAATACAATTTTGAAAATGCCAACATTGGAAAGCTAACTTGGAAGTTGAAATGTGGTGCGTTTTTAATAGAGATACTGTGATTTTCTTGTAAAGGAAGTACTGTTTTACTTAGATATACATCCTGAAATATTTGCATGAAATGATGTGGTTTCGGGACATTTGCTGCACAATGATGTGGGCTGAGGCGGCCAGCAGCGATTCACAGGACAGCCGGGCCTGAGGGAGAGCTAGATGTGCTTTCTTTATTTTGACCTATTTTTCTCTTAGATCTCTGAAATTTTTGTTAATAACAGGTTAAAAATTCTGAAGAAACCAAAATGATCTTTAAAATAAAGGGTTACTTTTCATTGATTTGGCCTGTGTTTTAAAAATGCAATTACTAAAGAAGGTGGGTGGAAAATGTGTATGGATTTTGGTGGCTGCGTTCAGCTTTGCCAATGACAACCCATAACCCAACGTTCATTTTCTTTTGCAGCCTTCATAAGGGCTTGGCCTTATTTTCTTCAGTTTAAAGTGCTCTCTCTAGCTTCATGCATCTCTGGAAACCACAGCTAAGTGGTTTAATTTCATGTCTTCTGACCTCCCAGCAGGGAATAAAGACCCTTTTAAAATGAAACGTATTTTGAAGAGTTGGGCACAAGAACCATCTCTGTCTTCCCTTCTTCTTCACTCTGCATCATTTTCTATGCTTTACTTTCTCCTAACATCATGAACTTCCATCTTGTCCTTTTCTGTCTTTTCCGGGATTTGAACTTAGGGCCTGGTGCTTGCTAGGCAGGTGCTCTACCAGGTGAACCTGCATCCAGCCTTATGTCTTGTCCTTTTCATAATTATTTTCCCCCCTATAGTCTTCCATGGAAAACGTGATTTCCCCCCCCCCAAAAAAAAAAAACTGGCCACATTTGGTTTGTAGTTGATGACACATTACTTCGTGGAGTTACCCAATACCTATTTTTAAGTATATTGTGGTAACCTTAGAAAGTAGGTTATATTTCTCCATCTATGGGGAAATTGGTGATTTACATGAAAAGGGGCACTTTGTATACACACAAAGGAAATGTTTTCATAAGAAGATGTAAGATGCATGACACGAACAGCAGTTGGAATTGGAAGAGCTGGTGGAGAACAGTGTGAACCAAGATCCCTCGGTTGAGATGAACATGGCAGATCAGTGGAAACTTGTGGATGAGTACGTGACACGGGCTCAGGTGAGGAGAGCAGATAGAAACTGGGTCGTCAATGCTGTGTGGAGGTCAGGGTAAACTGGGTCCAGAAAACAGGTACAGGAGTTCACGTGTAATGAGGTGATATTAGACATTTGTAGTTCTTGAGACAGCAATGTTGTAGGAAGGCTGATCAGACATGATAGTGCGTAGGGTGAGAATTACCAGTCTTAGACCCAGGCAAGTGAGCAGCTGTCCTAGGCCTCATCTCATTGGATCTGTACACATTCTGAGTCCCTTTCACAAAATGTTGATTTCCTCTATACACTTGAAGTATTTGGGCCTGGTAATGCCTTTGGGCATCTTGCCCCAAGACCAAGCCAGGGTACTGAGGACATATCCACCCCCCCTCCCCCACACACATACTACAGGACAGGGAAAGTATAGAAATACCTAATAATTCAAAGATGGTAAGAAAATGACAGAAGTTTCAGATATAATGGAACACTTATTTAGAAAGCAAAAATGTTTTTTTGGGGGGGGGCCTGAACTCTCTGGGCGCTGTCCCTCAGCTCTTCAGCTCAAGGCTAGCGCTCTACCACTTGAGCCACAGCGCCACTTCCAGCTTTTTCTGCTTATGTGGAGCTGAGGAATGGAACCCAGGGCCTCCTGCATGCAAGGTAAGCGTTCTACCACTGAGCCACCTTCCCAGCCCAAGCAAAAATGTATTTTATTCCTTAAAATTTTCTCCCTAATTTATAAATACATTGATGAAATCAAGATTTCCTTTTCGTAATTTTTATTGGATTCTATTATTTTTCTGGGATTTTACTGGAAAGAGAGAAATCAGCAGCAAAGAAAAATTTCCTAATCTTTTTATATAAGGGCCTTTTACGTCCTACAGATTTCCACTAATGCCAATAAAGAATAATATTGTCTTAGAAAGCTTACAAGAGACCAGAGGAAAGAGCTCAGAGAAGCAATGTGATTGTTCATCATTACATTCGTGATTCACCCAGCTCTTGCCTGTAAATCTTCAATTCCAGACAAGCTTTGGTCCTGGTTAATAAAGTAGTTGAAAACAATAAGCATCAGCATCCAAACAGAACTGGAAGTACTGCTCTCACTTTTCAGCATGAGCTAGACTAAGAGAAGAAAAGAGAGTCTGCTTTCTGATTCCTTTCTGGGTGGTTCATATCAGGCCGTTCTTTCTTCTGGCTTAATTGAAAGCCAAATCCTCAACAGATATACCGAGGAAAAGTTGTGATTGGTTTAAGTGGTGTCTGACCTATGGCATCATCAGATACTTTCCTAGAATAATCAAACTCCCTGATTTGTGGTCCCAGCACCTTTGCCCAAGACAGAGCCCAGGTTGCCTCTGGGTGTGGGAAGGTGAGCTAGCTCTCACCCTTCTCCCTTGTTTAATGTAAATACCTTTATAACACATCGTCTGTTTCTTGTTAATACAAGCAAAATATACAGAATGTTTCTAGAACATCTTTTTATGTGGGTGTTTCTACACCTTCTCCATTTAGTTAAAGCTCTGAAGACATGATGTGTTTCAGAAATTATCGTGATAATCACTACGATAATTAAAATGAGGTATTTCTATTATGCTGCTGTTTGTACTATTCCCTTCTATAACAAATTCATCACTCTTTGGCATCCAATTATGCAAAAATAAAAAAATAAGAAAGGAAAAAAAGCTTCCAGTCAATTAAGCAAACAAGCTCAGTATGCAGGATTTTTTTTATGGCACCTTTCTCTGACTGTGATTACAAAATTACAGTGCAAGGAAATACAAATCTAATCAGACTATATAAAAAACATTCCGAGAGGGTAGAGAAGAATGACCTTGCCTGGTTAAATTGTTTCTTGCAAGAGAAGATTTGTTCAGTTTATCACATTGATTATGCAGGTCCTTTTAATAATCCCTGTTTTCATATTTATGACCTAGAAATGAGAGATTGAATCCTAATGTATACGACTGGACCAGTGTAGTCAGTTCAAAACTTAGACAATGACAAATTGTATAATTTTACCAAAAACACAACACAAACACTGAACCCCCACACAAATACTGAGCCCAACATGAAGTGTCAAATGCTGTCTATCACCTGGGTCAGTTTAGGAGGATTCCTGATGTGTGAGGGCTAGCAATGAGTTCATGAAAAGGAACTTTGTGCCTCCATGAACTGTTTTTGTGTATGTATTGTTGGAGAACCATAAATATAACCATTTCACAACGTGTCCAACTATCTTCTGTGAAACCCATCCAGTTTCTATGATAGTTGGTGCTCTGTGATGGCTTTTAATTTCCACATGTGTTTTGATCTTTTGCAAGAGTTTCCGACATTTCTTGCTTGTCTTGATAGCTTTGGCAAAACTTTTCTGGAGTGGAATGACTGTATTTGCAGAGTGTTTTGATGCTGTCTGCGGTTTTCTGGCCTGGGATCCTGGCACTATTTAGTTATCTCTTGATAGTACTGATTTTCATCAAGATTTTCCTTCACAGTTCTACGTTAATTCTTCTCTCAACCACTTCACAGCAAATTACTCAGGTTTAACGTAAGCGTCATGTCTTTACTCTTTGGTTCAATGAATAGCAACCACAGAGAAACATTGCAAAAAGGAGATCTTCTATGTACCCAAATTGTTTTTGTTAGTTATATTCTAGTCTATTATCCAAATCTCATCAAGTATTTTCCCCTTTAGCTGATGCCTAAAATAAGAGTTGTAGTGATAGCTCATTTTGAGATATCCTAAACCTCTGATGGTTTTGTCTGCATTGATTTTACTATTGTATTTCTATCTTTCTTATGCAGTAGGAGATTGCTTTCATTTCCCAGCATTGAGCAATGGATAAATGCAAGTAGCACATACGGTGTCTTGAAGGCAGTAGATAGTACTCATGGTTGTAGACAGTACTGCAGCTTTTTTGAACAGTGAAACACATACTTTGGCTACTGTGATCCACCAGGCCTGGCTTGCTTGTTGAGATGGGGGGGGGGTTCTTGCTCTTTGTTTATGTGGACTAGCTGTGCCTACTGCTAAAGGTGTGAACCATTGCATGCACCTGGCTGACACAGGTTGTTTCCTTTTACGATAGTATCAGTAATATTAGAGTAGGGGCCTCTTTTACCTCGGCCTGACTCATCTTCCCTGTATAACTACAATGACTATGTGCTCGGTACTGGGGGTTAAACCTTTTTTAGTGGACACCATTCAATCTATAACAACATCCAAAGAGCAGAAATCACAAGGCATGGCAAAATTACTAAGTGAATTTATTACGAAGTAAATTTGGGGGGAAAAGCAAGACGGATAGAACTAAGAGTTTAAAAGAACACTGGTAGCCTAAAAACAAAACTCACAGATTAAAACAAAATTATGCTGTCTGCATAATTTGGACTCTTTATGGGTGTGGCTGACCAACCAGGGAGTGCATGGCGAGAGAAGGAATGGAAAGAAGAAAGAACAAGGGGAAAGAGAGTAAAGGAGGTAAAAGAGAGGAGAATCAGAGGAAATTACACCCACCAGCTTTCTCATCAGAAGATCCCCTCCCAATGTCCTTGTTCTAATTGTAGAGCTGGACTGAGCTCAACTACAGAGCTTTAATCTATTGAATTCTCTCCCCAATTATAGCTAGTTTATGAGTTTAATAATTACTCACATCTTACATCTACTCATGGAAGAGCAATGCGTCCTCAGAGTCTTTATAAAACGGAATGCTTCTGCTGTTTAAAGCCTACAGGAGCTTTTAATTTGGACCATTTGTTTCTCAGTGAAGAGAATTTTTGTTGTTGTTGTTCCTACCCAGAACCCATAGGCAGACGTAACAATGGGCACACTTCTGATGAGAATTAGCTCAGTAGGACATTGTAGAGTCTGAGCTGGCTGGATGCTAAGGGTTATTGTTTCACAGCCTTGGAAATTAGACACGGAAAGTCCCTGTTCAGTCATCGTTCTGCCAAAACCAAATTGATTTTAGCACTTTTCTTCCCGGGACTTGGTATAGTTCGTGTTTTAAAGCATGAAGGTCATGCAATTCCTGAGAAATCTGCTCTATCAATATACTTTATGGCAATGAGCTTCAAAGAACAGATTCCTTATGGTTCATTAAGGACCAATGTACCAACATGTGTGGAGGGGAAGGTACATTAATTACTTTTTGTAGTGTATGAGATTATTACACGGCATTTTGTACCAAATTTTGTGTATCAAAGTTTTTGCCCCCATATGTTAAGTTACTTAGTCCTTCCTACTTCCCCGTGAGATAGGCAAAATAGTTGTTTTGATGTCCCTTTAATGGATAGAAAAATATCAAGGGTTTTAAGAAGAGGAGGCAAGATAAAACCCATTGAGTCTCATGTTGTTTTTCCTTTTACCTCATTGGTGCCACAGAGTATCAAGTAGTCCCAGTTTCATTCCTGAATTCCGGATGATTGCTCAGAATATAAAGTTCCTGAAGTTATGTTTGTAATTATGTAATACACGCAGACAGGATATGTAGAAGACAGCTCTGTCAGTGATTGATGAAGAGAGGAAGTCATGAAAGTCAGTCTAAAATGGAAAAATTATTCAGCATATTTACCAGACATGCTTGGGAGGAACCGTTGAGTGTATTTGCTAGGGATGAGCCATTGGGTCTCTCAGAGAATTCTCCAGAAGCTGCAGCTAGAGCATTGTTGATGGCTGAGATTCCTGCCACAGGCTTCATTCACGCTCCTTTTCCTGTTTGTCACGTTGCACTTATTTCCATGGAGATGGCCGTGATATTGCAAACCCTAGCGAAACAGGCTGCAGGGAGAAGGGTCGGAACAAAGCACTTCCTGTATGCACAGAAAGAATCTGGTCAGCAGTATTGCAGAAAATTAAAGGAGCATTCTCATCAGCACACTCATTTAAACAAGGGAGGAAGCTGATCTTCACCTTATCAGAGGTTTTAGGCTACAGCAAACACAACGGTCTATCCCTAAATTCAATAAACGTAATCAGTGATTCTTAGCACAGGGAAAGAGTATCTTTTCAATTCATTTGCCGAATTTGAGAGAGAAGAAGTTCTTGGTAATTTTTTTAAAGCTGGCTAAGAAGTAGAAACTAGTTTAAAGATGTTACAAGCAAAATAAAGGGAAATGCAAATCAATACACTAACCACATAATGCCTGGAAAGTTATTTCTTAGAGGTTAATGTGTCGCTGCTAATTTAAATGGTACCAACATAACTCACCACACCCCAGGTTTAGCTGGCCGCTACCCGGTGTGTGTGTATGCTGGAAGTCTTTCAAAAAGTTGCTGCATTTCTTGTCGCAGCCTCCTGCATCAACTATCAAAACGTGAATCAGATGTTTTTCAGCTGTGTATCAGATGGCTAAGTCACCGTGCTTCTGATCTCTGTGAGGGCTGGACAGGGACCGTGTCTGCTCTTGTGAAAGCCAGGGCTGGTCAGCCCCGCGTGCAGCTGGCTCTCCTCATGAGGAGTGGCTGACCTTGGGGGCAATCACTCCTAAACTTCCTGCCTTCCTCTTCCTCATGACCCGTGTTAACGCCAAGCCCGCCCGCCCGCTCCCGAGACCCCAGATACGCTGAAATCAACCTGGAGAAACACGAGGAGCTGCCTGCACTGTCTCACATGACCCGTGCAAGGCAAACGTGTCCAGTACCGCAGACCCAGCCCCCCTCATCCCTGCTCTGGGGATGGGAGCTGGCCCAGGAGACTGTGCAAAAGGCAACGACCCTCAGAACCTTCTGAGCAGCTGGGGGTGGTTCTAAGAATTTGGATTTCACCGTAGGAAAAGAAGGAACAAAAAGAACAACAACAAATGAAAGGACCGGGGTAAAATGTGCAGCCATTCAAGTGGCCGAGGAAAGACACATTCCAAGAAAAACAAAAAAGCAACCATTTACTATGACTCATTTTATTTTACTTAAAAAGGGTGTAAGGAAGTCCTTCAGAAGGAAGCCCCGGTCTCAGGATGATGGTCGCTTTTAAGTTGATTGCATTTGGCTGAGTGTGCAAAGCGGGCTCACTCTGATGTCTCCTCCCCTCTGCAAAGGCTCCTCAGGCCCCATGTGGTAGACACTGCCTGGCGCTGCCAAGAAAGCTGCATCTGAACCGGGGTCCGACTCTCACAGATGTCAGCCCAGCCACATTGCTTTCAGAATTCTAATGTAATATGTAATGGTTAAACTATCTCATCCAGATTAAAAATGACTGGGGGGCTGGGAAGGTGGCTCAGTGGTAGAGCGCTTGCCTTGCATGCATGAGGCCCTGGGTTCCATTCCTCAGCACCACATAAGCAAAAAGAAAAAAGCCGGAAGTGGCGCTGTGGCTCAAGTGGTAGAGTGCTAGCGCCCAGGCCCAGAGTTCAGGCCACACGATCGGACCCCACCCCCTCCCCCCCAAAAATGACTGGGGTCCAAGCCCACATTATCACATAGGAGATGACTTCAAACTCTATACTTCTGGTTCTAGGTCCTTCCTGTGAAGAGCTGTGAAGCATCTAAAGTTTGCCTTCCTTCCTTTTTCAAAAAAGAAATTATTTGAAGAAGTTGTGCAGAGGAGCTGTCATTTAACAAGGCGGTTTAGGACTACAATGCCTCTTGATCAATGTCACCTCTTCCAACATTCTCACCCTCCTCCCAAACCACCCCTCCCCTTACTGTCCTTCATTTTCTAGTATATACATTGAATTCTTTTTTGTTTATTGTGAAAATACTGTACAGAGGGGTTACAATTACATGGGTAAGATAATGAGTACATTTCTTATCAAGCATTGTAGCCTCCTCCTTTGTCTCCCCTTCCCATCCCATCCTCCCCCCCCCACCCCGCGTACATTGAATTCTTGACTGCAACCACCCCACCCCTCCATCTTCATTGGTCTCCCATCTCCCCCTTTTCCCTTGGCCCCGCCTCACCTCTTGCAAATACCATTTCCTGGTACTTACTTTGTTGAACTTTGACTTTGCCTTTCTAAGGAAATTCCATTTTAGAGTTCTCCATTGAATCTACCATATTTCAGCTAACACCTTTGTAATCAATTGCATTCTGCCCAACGTGTTTACTTATAGGTTTATAGGTTAATTTCTTTATAAATGGCACAATGGTCTTCTTTCTAATGGATGAGTAAAATTCCATTATATATATATATATATATATATATATATATAATATGATACACACACATATCACATTTTCTTGATCTGTTCGTCCATTGAAGGACATCTGGGCTTACTTACACAGATGCTGGCAAAAAGCCTAGGGTTCTTGTATTGAACAAAATAACAGTTACATAGCAGCAGCAGCAGCTGCAGCAGCAGAGACTGTACTATTATTTGCAAGAGGAGCTCTAAGGGTAGGGAACAGAATGTTGCATAATAGGCTGTCCAGTGGCGTGGCATTTGCCGTGGCCGTGAGATTGGATTTTCATTATGCTGTACAGTAAACGGAATTGCACGTGGTTGCAGAGAGAACACTATCTCACCTTCCACAGCTCTTCTCTGCTCAGCATGTGTGCAGGCCCTAAGAATGGCAGGAACCCTACTGGTTCAGAGAATGACTCCCCAATAGTCCCTGCTTTTCAAGAGAACATGGCTAATTGATTGCCTTTCCATCCTGGTCTACTGTATTTGCCTCTTCTTAATCAGAAGACATCCGTCAACATCAATCTCCTTTTAAAAATCAGGCCCACTCAGTCTAGTCCTTCTTATTTCCATCTGCCTCTTGCCACTGCCGTTCCATCTTCCTCTCAAGTCTATCTGTTCAAGGATTCCTGAGTGTATTTCCCTAACTACTCATAGTCTGTTCACTCTCACGTTATGATAGAGATAGCATCAAACCTGAGGAAGTATATGCTTTTTCTGTATGCAGAGTTTAATGAGCACCTGTGAACCTCTCTCCTTGTGTATGGAGAGAGCACCAATGATACCTCCACGATCCAGTCATTTCAGTCCTACAACCTGGGACAACACGACACATGTGAACGAGCTGCTGCTATGGACGGGAAGCAGCATCCACGGAGGGACATAGGTCCATGTGCTACCTCTTCACCTCTCTCCATCTTAGCCCTTCCCTCTTCGTTGTATGACAACAATTGTGTTACTCTTCTCCCAATATTAGGAATATGTTTTACTCTTACTAGCTTTTAGATTTTATGAAGATAGAGTCGTACTCTGTATTCCTCTGTGTCTGCTGCTTTTACACAACATAATGTTTGTGAGATTTATTTGTATTCTTGTGTACAGCTGAACTTTACTGTTGTAGTTATTTCAGTTCGTTTTGCATTGAATTTTATTGGATATGTCTCATACAATTTACTTACCCATTCTTCTCTAGATGATTGTTTATGCTTCTGTAATATTAAGCAATGGGACTATAAACATTCTTATAAATATGTCTACTGTATACACTCCAGGTTTTATAGGTAGAAGTGAAATGGATGTACTACAGGGTCCGTGTATCTTACATGATAATAGATCAAGCCAACTGTGTTCCAAAGGGGATATTTCAATCTTTATGCCTATCAGCAGAGTATTATGATTTCCATGTTGCCATATTTTATTGTATTAAACATAAACACCTACATGAAATATACAGTACTAATAGTATCTATCATGGAATAAAAATAGTTTAAGACATTAAATTAAAATTTATAATATAATTAAGGTTAGGTAGGACTGCAAATCTCACAATTCAGATAAAGAAATTGAGAGACAGAGAGCAATGACTTGTTCCAGGTCTCACATCTGAAAGGAGCGGAGAGTTCAGCTCATGAGACTATGTTCCTAACCACCTGACTTTGACATCCATCCCACCCTTCTGACGGTTCCTCCTTCATAATTGTTCATCCCCTCTTAAACAAGGAGCCTCTGCCTTCATCCTGTGGGATCCCTTGCTTTTTCTATTTGGATAAACAAATTTATATAAACAAATAAACAAAAAAGAGCCAAAGATGGTATAGCTTTAAAACTAACAGAGTGCATTGCTGCCTGCATTTTTAATGACTCGATGAGATAAAAAACTTTAAAGGCATAATATTATACTTTATGATTATGTATTTACTTACACAAACAGTTTTTAAAAGTCTGCTTTGTGGAAGAGATGACAACCTGTACTTAATATAAAGCCTAGAAGGGCATTCATTTAGGTTTTAACATTATGTCAGCAGGAAATTAGACTTCAGTGAGAAATGTAAAACTATGATAGAGTATAGAACAAACACACAACCATGTACACACAGAGACTTTTCTTTACACAAAACAAAAATAAATGGAAATGTGGTGCCCTTTCGGAATGCAAATAAGCATCTGCTTCTCCACCAGTGTTGACACTTAAAATGGAGGGAGAGAGGGACAGAGGGAGACAGAGAGGGAGGGGAGAGGGAGGGACGGAGGGAGAGAGAGAGAGAGATTGTTTTTGGCTTGAGACTTCCATTTCTTTATTGTGACAATCATCTGTCACCAAGGCCAACAAACCTTGTTGTGACCAGAGTCACAGCAGAGACACGGAATAGAAAAAATGACAATGTTTGGAATTAGTACAACTACCCATTATGGAAAAAGAAATTAGAGTTTCACATTAAATGGTGGATTCGTTTCTTACCTGATCTTCTTACCTCCTGTTAAAATGTCACGAATTATATCCACGAGCATTTGCAACTGCTAGGTTTCATTATTTGTCTAGCAATGGAGGCTGACTTATAGAAATTCCATTCTAAGAAAGCTCAATATCATAACTGGTTCACAGGGGGAGGAGAAGAAGGGAGAGAGCTTTATTCATTCCTAAAGGCACAGAGAAACAAATACTACATGATCTCATGGAATTATAGAGCAGAACAGTGGTTGATGGGAGAGATAGAGGGGATGTGGAAGAGGAGCTTTGGAGGACAGACACTGATCAAAGATAACAATATTCTAACTGGATCTATAGCACACTAGATCTATTGTACAATATGGTGATAATAGCAATAACAATACATTGGGTTCTTAAAAATGCTAACAGAGCAGATGTTAAGTATTCCTACCCTACAAACCACCATGTGAAAAATGGGTGAGTGGGTGCACATGTTTTCCTTCAATTATTGCCTTTACCCAATCTCGATTAGTCTCTCTTCAAATGCTCCATCTCCTTCTGGAAGTCCCAAACATACTACCTGCTCTGTTTCCCCTACTACTTCTTAGGATTTGATTGTATTAGTCACCGAGTGCTGGGTAACAAGTGCCTCCAAACTTAGTGCCCTAAACCACAGCGCTCACTACTTCATAGTTTCTGTGGGCTCAGAGTCTGAATGGGGTTGTCCTCGGGCTCTGGTGTATTACCAGGGTGCCTTCATCTCAGGCTTGGCTGAGAAGGACAGCTCACGTTGATCACTGCACCGTTCTATACATTTACTAAAAACCATTGATCCTCACCCTCAAATGGATCCATATTCTGATATGAGATATGCCACAATAAAACAACCAAAACTTTCATAAAAGTTAGATAACTGCACCTATTTCCCTTTATACATTTTATTTGGTTCTATTTTAAATCCACCTAATTACATATTATCTCATTATAGGACCATTTCATACTTAACTTACACTTTAATTAGCATGCTTTTTTTCTTTTTAAACTATCTTAGAGGATTCTGAATAGCCTTGCTCGATGGTCTATTTTCAATATTTAAATTGTTCTGTTTCTTAAACTGACAAACACAGTGACTGTTGATCTGCAGGCTCTTTATTCTTGTGGTGTTTTTCATTATAAAATGTGTGTGATTTTCCTCATCAGCTCTTTTGTAGCAGCTGTTAGAGCTGTGGGAATACTCTATGTCCTGTGTTTTAAAAGTGCCCCATCGAAATATTTTTGTATTTCTGTGTATGTGATTTTGTTGTTGCTAATTTTCAGCCTTGTAGGTAGCTAGTATATGTTCAGATGTCTCAGGAGGACAATTATCTTTCTCTTTTGGATCTGAGGAGATAGAAAACTTCCTACTGCTTTCGCATTCAGTGCATACATATTTTCCACACTTTTTTAAATAGCCAGGGTAGCTTTCTCTGCCTGAACTCTGTCTCCAAGCCTGCCCAGGTGTTCACAACCTGGGGCACTGTCTGGAATTAAATCCAAAACTCTCCACATAATATTAATTTTGACTTCTCTTTGTGTATTTGAGTGTTCTTTTTTTTTTTTTTTGTTCTTCACATTTAGGAGTTGTTTTCCCTTTCCTTCTTTTGAAAATAAATATGTAAAATATTTTGGATTATGTTTCATTTACCTTTTGCATTTTTTTTTGTCGGTTGTGGGGTTTGAACTCTAGGCATGGGCACTGTCCCTGAACTCTTCAGTTCAAGGTGAACACTCTACTGCTTGAGCCACAGCGCCACTTCCGGTTTTCTAGTGGTTTATTGGAGATAAGAGTCTCATGGACTTTCCTGCCCCGGCTGGCTTTCAACCGCAGTCCTCAGATCTCAGCCTCCTGAATAGGTAGGACTACAGGCGTGAGCCACCGGTGCCCGGCTTTTTACCTTTTGCATTTATTTGGAGTGTGTAGATAATCTTTGGGTTCTCATTTCACTTGATTCTTTGAAACACTGACTATGTCAATTTGTGCTTTCAGTGCTAATTCCCTATTCCTGGGTTTCGATGACATCATTCTCCCTTATATATTTTTTCCTACTGATCAGAAACATTAATAGCTTGTTGGGAAAGCACAAACTGTGTCATCTGAATTCTAAATGTAAGAACTAAGGCTTTCATTTATATGCTATATGTGTAGTTAACGATGAGACTAAGAATTTTATCTTCAAAATGGAAAGAGCCATCATTTTTAATGTCATCTGGAAAAGAAAACAATGTGAAGGATATGACCAAGGTCACAAGACTCATGAGCTGGAATGACAGATTCAGACGACTGTGGCTGCCCGTCAGGAAACTGGAGACTTAGGGTTCCAGGCTTTGGAAGCCAGAGACTTACAGCTAGAGGTGGTCTAGATACTCAAGAGTTTCTGTTTCAGATTCTCATTGCCATTGGCCTAGCATTCAGCCACTAGGGAAATCCTTGGCTCTAAGCTAAAGACAACAGCATTGTTGGCAGTCAGTACCAGAAGGGCTACACCTGGTGTTGGTACCTTTGGTGGTGAAGCTCTCCATCTCCAGGCATTGGGCTCCCGGGAACTCATCCAGTGGTGAGGGCTTGTAGTCTCTTGCCCACCAAACTTTGATCTTTTGCAGACTTGGCTCGCTGCCTTCTCTATATTTCCATTGCTTTTAAAAATAATTCCATTGTCTTTTGCCATCTGCCATCTTTGCTGCTTCTGACGCTGGCTTCTTTCTGAAGTGCTCAGTCACTGCTGGAGTGCTAGCTCAGGGACAGTACCCAGGCCATGAGTTCAAGCCCCAGGTCTGGCACACATGCACACAACACACACACACGCACACATGAACACAACACACACACACACACACATCTTTGACTATGTATCCATGACTAGCTTTGTTTCTCAATACTCAGCAAGTCACAAGCACTTCTTCATTTTGGATATCTTGGTGAAAATTTTAAGCCTGTTACTAAACATTTGAATTTTTTTTCAAAAAGCTTTGTTTTATTTCAACAAACTGTCCCATTGTTATTTCATACTTCCCGCTTTTTCTTTTCCCATTGAAGCCTCCAGGCTAGGCCTTGAGGACACTGTGAGACAAAGATGGCCGTCCGTCTCTACTGTCACGTGCACTTGTAAAAAAAACAAAAACGAAGTTCTCACGTTTGCACAACCCTGGTTCAAGTGTTAATGCCTCAGAAACATTAATCTGGCACTGAAATGGAACGTTGGGTTCTCATTTGGGGGTCTTTACTGTAAGATAGAAAAACGTATGTCCTAAGGCAGCCTTTAGTTGTTTAATCAGGGGTAGTCCATGACAAATGATAGCTTTTAGGAAGCTCCATGCCCCAGGCTCTTCCTAGCTCTTGCTTCTATTTATTCTGACCTGAAATGTCATCTTCCTGGTTGCAGATGCCACCTATCTGCTTCCCTATCTGCCGCTGGCCTTTCGTGCAAGAAGCACTGTGTTGGCGGAGGGCAATTGAGGAGGGAGGGTCAACAGCTCAGCCATCTCGGAAACAGAAAAGAGTAGCTGCTCAATTTTCTGATTAATGTAATATGTTTGAAGAATGAACAGTGTGAAGGAGTCAAAGCTTTCTCTCTGCACCCGTGGTTAGCTCTGCCATGCTAGTGCAGAGTGTGGGTTGCACAAGGTGACTGATGTTTTGTTCATCGAGTTACTTCCAAACTAAATTTGATGGAAATGTCTACCAATGATTTGAACATGCATTTCTGTCTTTATTTTTAGCTATTGTCAATGATTGCCACTCTATATGATTGTACCACCTAGTATTTATTTGCAAATTAGGGCTAAATCTGTCAGTATATTAACATAGAATCCAGGGTCTTCTAAATACAGATACAATTAATAGGTTAATGAATACCTTAGTCATTTTTATTATACACATAAGAACAATTAACAAATTGAAACTGAAGCAGTGCTATTGGGTGTAGACAACACCAATGACAGGAAACACAGATGCATTTTCACTCTCATTTATTAATTATGTGACCTTCAACAAGCCGCGGAGCCCTCACAAATCTGATTAATAATTCAGGGAGCAGTAGGAATCATGCTATTCGAAGGACTCACAGTGGGGTTGGGAGGAACCAGAGAGTTAATACTCAGAAACCCCTTTGCGGTCACGAGCATTCTAGACCCAATTCCTACTCAAATGCCTTGGTTGTTGAAACTATGAGCGGACTGAATCACAGCTCACTTAAGTGGGCTGTTTCTAAAATTACTTAATTTGGTTTTGGACATAAATAAATAGTAGTTGTCCTGCCACTAAAGAAAAGGGAAAAGGAGATAATTTTTATTCCATGTTGTTAAATTTACATGACTTTTATCTGCCACTTCCTAGGATTCTGTAGATATTTCATTATTCCATATGGTGTCATTTTTTATTTATGAAAAGGTAAGCTTTCAGAATATACCTGCACTACTCCTGAGGACATAAAGGAGGGAATAAACATGATACAAAGTCATAAGGTCAGCTTTTGTTGTTATTAAATATGAATTCAGCCAAAGGATAGACAAGTGAAATTGGAAAATATTATGGAAAAAAAATCAATGAAAAAGAAGTCTTAAATTGTCTCTAAGGATAATTACAAGCCAGGACTTCTAAACAGCTAGAATTTATGGGCTAATAAGTGCTATAGATATTAATAACATGGAAATTAGGAAACAAACAAGGGAAGACTAATTTAGAAACTGGCAATTTTAAGGGCATGAAAATAAACCACGTGTAAATTGTATATTTTATTTTTAATTGGTGTATAACATTTTCTAGGAAATAATGAATGCATTTAGATATTTACTCCTAGTTTCAAGTGGTAATAAATGAAGTGGCCTAATTTCATGCATGCAAAAATCACTCATACAAGGAGCAGGTCTTTAGAAAAAAAAAGTCAAAAGCTCTTCTCCTTTCTTCTTTAGCCAGCAAGTCTTGAAAGAAGTCTTTTAAGCTGCATTTTCTGTGCATGTATGAATTTTCTGTTCATTTTTGCACATAAATGAGATTTTAAAAATTCCAAGGCAGGTAAATTCCTTTATCAGTTACCTCTTAAGTTAGTTTTGATGGCTTTGCTCTCTAACAAACTCGCTGCACTGTTATTGAATAGCCTTGTCTTATCCATAGCCATAAGGGCTTTGGATAGAGGTGCTTGGTGTACCGCACGGAAATCTGTCTTTACCCCAAAACCAATACCACCAAAAAGAAAAAACTCATTGTTTGGGAGTAAATTACTGTGGAATATGTGATCAGTTAACCAAGCATGTAAGTCCTTAAATGTGCTTAGTACATATATTTTTTTTATTAAATGAAGACTCGCTATTTCTGAATAGGTATACATGTATGTTATAGATATTATAAATACATGCACATGTATATATGTATATATTTATACATAAAAGGAAAAGCTTTTCTCTGCCACATGGATTTATCTTGCCTTGTCTACGTTTTTCTGCTTAACAGATCAGCACATTCTGAGATATTGCTTGATAGTTCCTGATCTCTAGGTGTAGAAAAATCATATAGTTCAATGATCTCTAATTGCTCAAAATGTCCTTTCTGTGTAGAATGACTGCCCATTGAGTCTCCTGGTGTGGCTGTTTAGTAAGCTGAATTTACATACTTCCTGTATCTTCTACCAAGCATTGGAACAGTGGGTTTGTTTTTATGGGTTTTTGTCAGAAAGATAATCTCTAACACAGGAATTAGGAAGAATGACTTCAAATTGAGATAGAAATTGAACACAAACTCTGGGCCTCTTCTGGATACAAGCATGGATGGCCAAATGGATTTTATAAGACTTTCCCCCATGCTCCTGACTGAAACAATGTGGGGCCTTGTCTGGTTGTGTCCAAGGTCCATGTGCTGCTCTAGAATCAGCTATTTTACAAAGAGCATCTTCTTTTCAAAAGAGAGATGCTAATTTATATACTGTATCCTCAGGGTGAGTTGTAATTGATAATAGCAATTAAATTCTGAACAATTCAATAACATGCAGAGATTGACCCTATTTCTGTTGGCAGACAGTTGAGGTAAAAATGAAGAAAAAGTAAAATTATGCCCAAGGACAAACATGAAGTCATGCAAAGTCATACAAGTCAAGAAACTTTCAAAGGGATAGCAAACATGCTAAATCATAAGTGACCTACTAAAATAACATAGCTGTTTTCTCTGTGAAAATAAATTTGTAAGTCAAATAATGTAACCCTTTGATATTGAGTTAACCAAACAGAAATATATTGATATTAATTTTTCTAATGGCAGATTTGTACACGTTCTTCTTCATTAGAATGATGTGTTCTTTCCTGTCTTTAATCAAGTACCATCAGTCACTTTATCAGCATACTGTAGCACATCAGCACATAATGTGCTGTATATCCTTCTCCTGACAGAACTCCATAAACCATGGGGCTGGCGAACATAAATCACACGGTCTTCTATTTTGCCTTGAAAGTAAACACCAGTACTCAGCTAATAAATACAAAAAGGAAACCACAACTTCTACATAATATATGAAATTTCACTGAAGATATTCATTAACATTAAGTGCTTTATGTGAAAATAGAACCTTGGGAAGTTATTTTTAATCCCTGTTAACCATTGACAGGATCAATGAATGATGACTGCTTCCTTGACTTCTGCAATAATATTTTTTCTAATTAATGATTTATTTCATTTTTTTGGGCAGTAAGCAGCATAAACTTAAGGCCTCACACTTGTTAGGGAACTGCTCTACTATTAGAGCCACAACCAAGTCCTTGTTTGCTTTAGTTATTTTTCAGATAGGATCTTGATACCCTTTTCCTTGACTGGACTTGAACCATGATTCTGTTCATCTCCATCTCCCGAGAAGCTGGAGGTATAGGAATGAATCACTATGCCCAGGTACTTTTATTTTTAATTGGCCTATAATTATGTATATTTATGGGTACTCATGATGATATTTCATTGTATACACATATCCATTGCACGATGCTCAAAGCAAGGTATTGAGCCCATCCATCACCTGGAACAGTGATCATTTCTTTGTGTTGAGAACATTCAAAATCTTCTAGTGAGTATGAAATGTACAACGGAATATTCTAAAATACAGTCACCACACTGTGCAGCAGAAAGCAGGAATTTCTCTGCACTTGCCATTCTGTATCATTGGCCACAGGCCCTCTCCTGGGCTGCTCTCTGCCTCTCGTAACTGCAGTTCTACTCTCTAACAATTCCTTAAATGTCTAAGTCTGTATCAAGTAGGATTAAAGGAGTATATAACTGCACTCCAGATAGTCCACCTTCTGCTGCAAAATTCTTCTCCTTCCAAAACCAGCTTTGATTGCACAATTATTCTCTCACTCACAGCTCTTAATGCGTCTCACTTTTGGTAAAATTTAGTGTCTCCATGCATGATCCAATTCTCAAAGTCCTCCAGATTGTCTACACTTAAGCACCTCAAGTTTTCTCTCCTCTTTCACACTTGTCAGACATCACCGGTTCCTTCACATTTCCTTCTGTAGGTTTTCCCCACACTGCTCCCTCTGTGTGAGTTTTCCACTACGATGACAAAGTACTTGGGATTAGTCAATCAAAGGAAAGCTTTTACTTTGCCTGGTGTTTTCAGTTATTTTAGTTGCTTAGCTCCTTTGAGCTTGTGGAGAAATAGTGATTGATGGTAGGAAGTGTGTAGCAAAGGAGGCTGCACACCCCATGGTAACCAGGAAGCAGATGGAAGACAGACAGACAGCACAGACACACACACACACACACACACACATACACGCACACGCACACGCACACGCACACGCACACACACACACACACACACACACACACACACACAGTGTGGGGCTGAGGACTGTGGCCTAGATATTCAAGGACAATTCTGCCAGGGTCTACCTTGCCCCTGCCAGGCCCCATCTGTTGGTGCTGCCACTTTCCAGTTACACCATTGGCTGTGGACCGTGTCCGTAACACCGCGGTCCTTAGGGACATTTATTAAAACCATGGCTCTCTGCCAGCCATTGATTTTTCATCTCTTCATGTTCACATGCTAAATAATTTTTTACTATCCAATTTTTGCATATTTAAATCCTGATAACATGAATGGCTCGATTCAGTGCCAACTTCTTTATGAATCCTCCTCTCTCTGCATAATTACTTTCCTAACCCCTCTGCCGCTGACAACTACTTGGAATCTTAAATTGTCGTTTTTCTTTATACATGCCGTAACACCCTTGCAAACACCATGAGCCCTGTGAAAGCTGAACGCATGAGTGGTTAACTTTGAAACTTTTTAGAATTCGAAGTGTCTGGGATATGTGCTTAGATTAAATTGTGAATCTTTGAGGTTAAAGGAAAGAGTTGATCCTACCTGAGTGATTATATGTTCTTGTGCTAACTTAGCTCTGGCATTTTTAAGAAATAAGGGAAGGGACAAGTGGTTGTTGGTGGCCCATACCACTAATCTTAGCTATTCAGCAAGTTTAGAGCTGAAGAATTCTGGTTCAAGGCCAGCCTGGGCAGGAAAGTCCGTAAGACTATAATTAACACCAGAAAGTCAGAAATTAAGCTAGGGCTCAAGTGGGTAGAATGTCAGCCTTGAGAAAAAAAAGCTAAGGAGCTATGCCCAGGACTGAGTTCAAGTCCCAGTGCCAGCATAAAAAATGAATTTAAAAAATAAGGGAAGGGACAAACAAGAAAAGGTGAAATGTATTTCTTCTGGTTCCGCTTTAGAAAGTGTGGCCCAGCTTTCAACTTTGTCCTCAGGATTACCTGCCTAGCACTCTACCGCTGAGCACCTGCCCAGCCCCTTTCCTGACTACTTGAATACGTACTCATGTCTCAGACTTTTAAGTGGTCACTCAGATTAGAGTAAGTGGATTTAAGCAAAGTAATTTCCAGCACAATACGATAAGTAAACATGCCTTTCCATGGAAAGGGACTGGAAAGTGGTGATGGGGCAAATCCAGTATTGTCCCCAGTGTGTGAACCTGCAGTTTAAAACACAAGTTGAACAAATTCTCATAAATCCCAAGGCCCTTTTATCCTCTGTGACTTTTTTTAAAGGCCACATTTTAAAATGCTCCATAAAATGGAAGAGGAATGACATTTTCCCAAGATAGTTTGTAAAATTTATACCAAAATAAAACGGGCAGTACTAATTTTAAATATGTGTGTGTGTATATGTGTGTATGTGAGTGTGTGTCCATGTTTCAGAGAGCAGAATAAAGGCAAATCCAACTCCCCCTAACCAGACACTTAAAACATTTTCAAAACCATTTGTCAACCTGATTCACACATCAACTGCAAAGAATGACAGGACAGAAAACCACACTAAAATTGGAAGCAAAGTGAAATTAACATGGTAAGCTATTTCTTGTTTTCAAAATTCACCTCTAATGTCAGATTTTTACAAAATTCTTTTAGAACATTGATAGTGATGACAGCAGAATTTCTTCTCATGAGATTTTCCCCTTCTCTTTCAATGTTGGAGAGAAATCTTTCAATTGTATAAAGCCAGAAGAATAACAAAACCTCCAGTATTAACTCTCCCCTGAACATGGTTAATATGTGTAAGCCTGGAAAATTTGGAGTCTGTGTTATAATTGAATGGCTATGAAAGTTGAATCTTTTCTGGCACATTAAATAATCAAGGAGACTTACTTGACTCTCTGTTTGATGGTAATTCTCATCTGACCTAAACTCATAAAACCAAGAGTTATTATACATGGCATCTTGATAAGGGGAAAGACTTTCTGTAAATTTTAGTAACATGATCAAAATTTTCAACACTCAGGGATTAGATTTTATTCTTTCTTTGTATTTGGGTTAATATAATGTGCTTAGTATTGATCCATCCAGACGTTGCCTATTTTGTTATCTTAGTCTTTGATGTATTGCTTGTAGTGTGTAACAGCTTCTGTGGATAGTATTTCTATTTAGCTCTCTACTTTCTACATAATCACCATTTCCTCCTAATCCATTTTAGTTTAGTTCTGCCCTGGGGCCATTCCAGTGGAATTCCCCTCTGCAGAGTGGCTGGCATCCGGATACAAAACCATCCTGTGATTTCTCCCCCTCCCTTGACATGGCTGGCTGCTTTCTCTTATGTCTCTGATCATTCCTATGCACCTTTCATGACTTTCCTCCTCACACTTAGTGTGTGCTTTCTCATTTCACTCTGTTGGACCTTTGGCTCTCCAAATGTTGACATTTCTCTGAGGTTTTTTCTTGGTCCTTTCTTTCCATACCTTATGTCTTGCGTGATCTTCTTGAAGAAGGTGAGCTGACCTTCTGTCTCAGTCATAGATCCACAGTTCCCAATGTCTTCTGTTGATTCAGATGCTCACAATGGGCTAAACCGAACTAAATCCTCTGGCATTCCTGCTTTTCCTCAGTGGGTAGTACCAGTTTTATAAATGGCCAACTTCGAGATCTCAGGCTGCTTTATTCTGATCTCTACTTCCCACCCAGTTGTCTGTCACAAACATAATGGATTTACCTTTACAACATTCCTCATAGGATTCTATAAACTCTTTCTAATATTTTAATCCTTGATCAGATAATAATTTTCTAGCTAGGCCCTGAGTTACCTCCATATTTCCCATATTCAATTCTTCCTCATTATAGCTTTATAACAGTTTCCAAAAGCCTCGTTAAAAATTATGATTTAATGATTCTCCTATAGACTTCCTCCAAAAGCTTTTCACAGCCTTTAATACTAAGACAAATAAACAAACAAAACAAAACCCCTAGGAAAAAGACAAAGAGATAGCCTTTGGCCGGAGACAGCTTTTAGCAATTCTCAATATCTGCTGGGATGCATCTCTTCCCCCCTGAATTTTGAGTTCAATGACTCTCTTTGGTTTCTTCAAATTGAGCATAAAATCAGAATTTACATCGCAGTGCCAGTGGCTCACGCCTGTAATCCTAACTACTTAGGAGGCTGAGATCTGAGGATCATGGTTTGAAGCCAGCCCAGGCAGGATAATCTGTGAAACACTTATCTCCAATTAACCACCCAAAAGCTAGAAGTGGAGCTGTAGCTCAAGTGGTAGAGTGAAAAAACAAACAAACAAACACAGATAGTACCCAGAGTCTGAGTTCAAGCCCAGGACTAGCACACACACACAAAAGAAAACAAAATCAGAATTTACATCAGTAAGATCAGCTAATGCTGTAAGATATGATTCCTTCTTTCCTTTTTTTTAAAAATCTCCTTAAACATGACACAGGAAGCCAATACTCATTAAATACCTGAGCTAACTGGGTCAGTATGATTTACTATAATTCAATGGTCTTGAAGGTGTTTGCTTCTGTATCTGGTAAAACAAATTTTGGAAATCTGTGCATCCACTTATGTTCAAGTTAATATCTATGTTAGATTGTATTAGTGTTCAAAAATGATTAACTTTGTCACTTTGAGGCAGTTATATTTTTCCATTTCCTTGAAATCAGCATCATGAGTTTGTTTAGTCAATGAACTATGAAAAAAGATATGGCACTTCTAAGCCAACTGTAAAGAGCAAGGGCATTCTCTTCCTATTCCTTGTGGTGGTAATTCAGATAAAGACTGCTCTCTCATCTAGCATCCCAGAGAAAATTTTGTGATAAGGCATTATCAGTGTGGAAGTTCCTCAAAAGACTCCACATAGAGCTCCCCTATAACCCAGCAATCCAACTTTTGGGCATTTACCCGAATGATCACAAACAAGACCATACTAAAGCTACCAGCACAACTATGTTTATTGTAGCATTATTTACCATCGCTAAGATATGGAACCAATCCAGATGCCCCTCAGTAGATGAATGGATCAAGAAAATGTGGTATATATATATACACAATGGAATTCTATGCCTCCATCAGAAAGAATGACATTGCCCCATTTATTAGGAAATGGAAAGACTTGGAAAAAATATATTAAGTGAAGTAAGCCAAGCCCAAAGAAACATAGGTCCCATGGTTTCCCTTATTTGCAATAACTAGTGTATGTCTGAGACAAGCAGAAACAGTCAGACAAGTAGATGTTAGGCGATATGAACCCCAAGATAAGGACTCAAATGTTTTTTTTTTCTTGCGATTGTTTCTAACGTATTTATAAGGTAATTTCTTTGTTGCTTTGTATGTCCTTCTCCCATGGTATAACCCCTGTTTTCACTGTATTTGATATTGGTATAATTTGGGGAGGGGAAGGGAAAAAACAAATTGTTTAAATAGGTATACAGGTGGACACATTCCAACAATGAGAGGTACAAAATGCTATGTTGAAAAACGAACTTTACAACTTTGGCAGCAGGTGGGGGGGCAGCTGGGAGGGCAGGGATGGGAAGGAGAAACAAAGGAGGAGGCATCAACGTAAGCCCATAAGATATTTTAGCACAAGACACTTAAATTTATTTTAATTTTGTCTTTAGATCAACATCACTTAAAATATTATACAGTTTATGATTTAAGTTTAATAAATGTTAGATAAGTAAATTTGGAAGCATTTCTTCAATTCTTAATTCACAGAAAAATTACAAAGAAAATTCCAGATGGACAGAAGATTTGATGTAAATAGCAAATTGTGTGCATATTTACAGCAGAAGCTTTCCAAGCAAAATGAGGAACCCAGACACCACACAGAGAACTGGTGAGAAATTTGGATAATTAAAAATAAAACTTAGGAGTACAAGAGCGTGACCTGTATAAGTGAAGGAAAAAAGAAAAAGGGAATTTTTTTGAACTGAGATAATAGAAACGTTACTTCCAATTTCCTGTTCCTGAGCTAGAGTCCGCATTCTGAGGGAGAGCTCAGAGCTGTTTGGAATAGTTTGGACTTATTTGAGACATATTTTATCACTAGCCTCTCCCTGGAATACTACATAGACCCCCACTCAAAAAGTACTTTGGAAATATACACTAAGAACACAGTGAATGTGCAAAATGAAGAATTTGCTTTAATTTTGTCATACAAATATGACCACTTGGAGTTTTTATTTTTTTAAAATTTAAAAATAAGTAACTTTCCTCTCACACTTTTACAAACCAGCCACATGGCCTGTCTGCCTGCTTGCTTGCCTGCCTGCCTGCCTGCCTTCCTCCCTCCCTCCCTCCCTCCTTCCCTTCCTTCCTCTCTTTCTTCTTCTCTTCCTTCCTTCCTTCCTTCCTTCCTTCCTTCCTTCCTTCCTTCCTTCCTTCCTTCCTTCCTTCCTTCCTTCCTTCCTCCTTTCCTCCCTCCCTCCCTCCCTTTCTTCCTTCCTTCCTTCCTCCTTTCTTTCCTTCCCTGCCTCCCTTCTTCTTTCCTCCCTCCTTCTCTCTCTTTCTTGTTGGTCATGGGGCTTGAACTCAGGGCCTGAGCACTGACCTTGAGTTTTTGTGCTTAAGGCTAGTGCTCTACCACTTAAACTAAAGCTCTACTTCTGGTTTTCTGATACGAGTCTCACAGACTTTCCTGCCCTGGCTGCCTTCAAACTGTGATCCTTGAATCTCAGCCTGAGTAGCTAGGATTACAGGCGTGAGCCACCAGCACCTGGCTTTATTGTTATTTTTATTATTGCTATTTAATTTCCAAAGCACACTAAACTTTGTTTTTAATCAAGGGCTTTGTCAATGCTCTTATTCTCCTGGGCCTGGGTTCTGGGTTGCTGAGTGTGCAGATTCCCCTCAGCCTTCAAGACAGAAGAGTATTCCCTCCCCCTGCCATCTGACTCATGCCCAGTGTGACGTTCAAATATTACAGCATACATGGGATATTGTCCTCGGTTTAAAGACCATCTTTCAACTAAATATGTTATGCAAAATCCAAAGAACAAACGAAGAAAGTAAGTGATTACGATTGCCTATCATATGATTTTACGGGTGCACCTCCCTTCCAGTCTCTCCGTTTCTTTTATTTCTGAGGATGCCTTAGGTAAGCTACTTCTTGTTACCTGCTGCAAGCACGCTCGCTCTCATTCCTCAGAAATCTCCATCATTACCCGGAAGGAACATGTTAATGTATGTGCTAAATACATAGTAACAAACATAATCACCCACAGCCAGAAAAGTATTTAACAATCTTATTGGGGACTCTGATTTGGAGAATCTTCTTCTCTTGTTATTTTTAATGAGCAGTTTGGAAAGGCTGCCATGGAAGACTGGCCTACTCCTCCTTCAACTCCATGAATGACACTCGGCTCCCACAAGCAGAGGCCGAGTGTTCAGTATAAAGGCTTCAATGAAACCAATTATTTTGTACAATTAATGTTTCCTAATATTTTAAGATGCCAATAATACAAAAGAAAGATGAATTTCATATTGTGTGTCTTTCCCATTTAGATAGCTCATCCATGAGCTATACCTGTGAGCAATAATCAGAAGTCTAATGGATAATATCCCAGGTAAAAATCTTTTTGTCTGGGTTCTGATAGATTCATGCCATGATCAGAACCTACCATTTCCTTACTATACTGGCAGGAACTAAAGACAGCCACACTAGTGCCAGTCTACACTGTGCTTTCAGTTATGAGGATGAAGAAGGAAGGAAAACAAGAACCAGTAGTATCTACATAACAAAAAAAATGAGCAGAGTGTTCTAAATGATTCCAGAAGTCCATTTATGTGCCATTGTCCAGAGTTCTGTTTGCATGTATATCCTAACTGGAAGGAATTCTACTGTAGAGAGAGAATTGTCACATTTTCTAGCTTCCATAATTCATTATAATTGAAGGAAATTCACTTGTAAATGATTTTCTGGGTTTTGATCATGGGGCTTGAGAGGCCTGGGCACTGTCTCTAAGCTTCTTTTACTCAAGGGTAGTGCTCTACCACTTTGAGCCACAGCTGCACTTCTGTTTTTTCAGGCAGTTAATTGGAGATAAGAGTCTCACAGACTTTCCTGTCTGGGCTGCTTTTGAACCATGATTCTCAGATTTCAGCCTCCTGAATAGCTAGGATTAGAAGCATGAGCCACTGGCGCCTGGCTAAGGATACTCAGTTTCATGCGCTCCTGGGTAAATTATTCTGTCTAGGATCTGGATGTACACATCCATCTAAGTTGCAGTCCTTGGAACCTAATACCCAATGTGAGTGTATTCATGAGGCAAGACTCGGGGAATAGTTAAGTCATAAGGACTTCTTTTCTTTTTTTTTTTTTTTTGGGTCTGGTCGTGGGGCCTGAACTCTGGGCCTGGACGCTGTCCCTCAGCTCTTCAGCTCAAGGCTGGCGCTCTACCACTTGAGCCACAGCGCCACTTCCGGCTTTTTTCTTTTTGCTTATGTGGTGCTGAGGAATCGAACCCAGGGCCTCATGCATGCAAGGCAAGCGCTCTACCACTGAGCCACCTTCCCAGCCCCATAAGGACTTCTTAATTGAGAGGATTAGTGCTCAGAGGAAAGAGGTTGAAGGAAGATCCCTATCCCTGTGCCCTGCTACCTTCTGCTTCGGAGCAGGCACCATGAGGTTTCATCCTGGAATGAGAATTTATCAGATCCCCATGCATGGCTAGGGGCCAGGCAAGGGGAGGGGGGGAGGCGTCATTAACACCTGGCAGAACCTGGAAAGAGCATGCACTTAGATTCTTCCCAGCGCCCTTCTTTACAGGCAGAATAACTGTGTGCCATGTGAGTTACTGAGTTTGCAGTGATTGATAACAACAGCTACAGGACACACATGTACTGTCAGCTCAGTGACTGAAGGAAGGTATAGTGTAAAGTTTGATTTTTAACCAGAAATCTTTTCCTTTATACTCTAACTGCTAAAAAGAAGATCCAAGTCTTTTCTTGTGCTTGTGGTTTTATCTAGCCTATTGCTCCCTCATTTCAGCTTCTCAGATAGTTTGTGCGGGTCCTGAAACACCAGGTATGTTCCAGTGCGCATCAAGTGTTGCAGCTTCTGGTACGGACTGGCCAATTTCTGTTCCCTAGCAGTCATTCAAGTTTCTCTGTGCATACCCGATTCAGCAACGTGACAAGCTTTCCTTAGCCGGGGAATTCAACAGAATATTCTTGAGTTGAAGAATGTTCTGTGTGTCCATTCAGCAGACACCTGCACCCTGTCTGCTTTTGTTATGCTTTGTACCACAAAACTTAGTAAAAATACTAAATTCTATAGCCATTCCAGTCTCCAGTGTGCATTTCCAGGATGCCTTTCCTCAGAGAGCAGAGGTTCAAAGTGTGCTTTGCTTGCGGGTTGGCGGCTTCTCCGTAGATCATGCCAGATGGTTCGTAAGGGTCTCGAGACGTGGGGCTCGTGAACCCTCGGTCAGCAACGTCATGGCAGCATTCTGCCTTGGAAAGTGATCTTCACTTTTCAGTTGATCCCAAATCAACACTGGATCGCTTAGCGTCGGTGTGGTTTTTTGTTCACGGTGCTGTATTACTGCTACTAGGAATATGAACCATAAATTGGCAATTGGATGTCCCCACAAGGAATTAGAGACAATCAGATTGTGATAGCCTAAGCCCTTCTGAATTCTGAAGCTGAATTATGAATTCTGAAGGCAGAGTCATCTCTCTTGGATGACTCTGGACCAAGAAAAACAGACACTTCCATGACCAAACCATCAATCTCTAGTGTTTACCTGTAACCCATGCTCCAGAATTGCATCTTGAAACCTGATCCTACCTTGAACCTTGGCGGGGCATTAGCTGGATGTGAGCTTCTAATAAATCATTCTTGCATTAGTCAGAACACGACACTCACATTCTTTCTTCTGCTTGACCAATCATTGTTCACAAATCTTTGACCTTTATTTAATTTTGCAATATCTCTCTTTGCTTCCTTTAAGTGCTATATCATTGTCACAGTATAAATCATTTTGAGAGTTAAGAAACACAATTATTTTGATGCTAGAGCAGCTTTTTGGAAAGTAAAAGTATTCATAACATAAAACCAAGATCCTACTAATCCACCACATTAAGTAAAAATCATAGAAATACATTCATCTTCTAAACTTACAAGTAGAAGAAAAAATGATAATGTCAAATTTTCAATTGGGTATATAGATTTTTCAAAGAAAATTACAGGATCTGCAGTGATTCCAGGTATTTCTAAATATATAAAGTCTAAGTCTCACAGAGTAGGCCTCGGATCTCTATTTTAAATCTTCCTTGTGATTCAGATGAAAAGTAAGCAAAACCATTCCTCTTACAATAAAGATCTCAAAACTGTAGATGATAGAAGATTTGGATGTAAGTTTGTTGAGCTCATACTTTAAGATACTATATTGAATATATTGTGTTTCTCACTTAGGACTGGTTTAAACTAGAACATGAGTTAACATCTATACTTTTCTTAATTGAAAGAAAAACACAGAATACACTGCATTTAGAATTCAGGTAGTTTACTTTGTACAGCTTATTTTTAAGATTTTCAAATTTATATTTTTTAGTTACTTTGGATCTTAGACTATTTGGACAATATTTTGTTTTCCCAACGATAGTTCTCAATTTTTTTTCAAAGATGAGTGGGGTAGAATGTTATTAATAAGAGCTTATTAGTATAGTTTTGAAAATGAGAAAAAGGCTTTTTACCTTATCAAATGGAAATTATATGTTTAACAAATAAATACCTTATATACTTTAAGGCGATATCCTGAGTCTGTAGTCCAGGAGAAATTCTGAGACTTAGATAGGTAACTCAGCTTCTTTCTAACCTCACTTTCCCTTTGTTTAAAATGGGAATGCTTTTGATTTTTCTCTGAAACTGACTTTGGAATTGGAGTCCAATACATTATTTGAAACTTGGAGAAAAAACTCTAGGAATGAGTCAAAGTGAGACAGTGAATGAACGGCAGCCGAGGAAACGTGGTCAATGGACGCACACATCCTGGAGCCGATTCCCACCGGAGATATTAAGTCAGGCAGTGCAGTGACCCCACAGGGATCACAGGGGTAGGGAGGAGGGAGACTTAAGGGGCAGGACAACATCTGCCAGCTGTTCCAGGGCCATTAGATCCCTTCTAGCTTACTAGGCTAGTTCACATGCCAGTAGTGTGGGCTTTCATTGCTAGGGAAAGTGATGGGTACAGAATGGATGAAGTGGTGCAGTCACTAGAGACTGGAAGATGAGATGTGCACTGAAATAGCGATGGAAAGAAATACAGGCCAGCAGTTCAGAGTTCGCAGCGTTCCTGGGGACATTGCACAAAGCATTGAAAAGCATTGTAGTGAGTTGGCATGGGGGTATAACTCGGTGGTAGATTGCATGCCCTGGCTGGGAGGCTCTGGGTTCCCTCCTTAGCATCAAACATGGCGGCCTCTCATTGTCCTTCCCTCAATCTGACACTACCTACAAAACCCCTTTCACTGGACATGTTCTTAAATATCCAGGAGCCACTTGATGATAATCTTTATGGCAACTTGAGCACTTTTGCCACGCAGTAAAGGAATGATTATTTAAAAGTAAAAAGAAAGTGATTGTTCATTGACAGCCAAATGGGGAACACTGCTACATTTTGTTGTTGTTGCTGTTTGTCGTCGCTCTTTGGGTATTTTCCAAGGCCTGGCTGTTTAAGGCAGGCCTGGTAAGCAAACAAACAAAACTCTGTGTTCTCGCTGCTGTCATAAAGCAAAGTCAATAAAGCAGCAAAAGAGTAAGCTGTGTTCCATCTGCCTCATATATCAACACAATTGCCCCCTGAGTTCAGACGTGCTGTTATTTGCGATAGCTGATGATATATGGGCCTGCGGAATATTGCTGGATTCCCAGGTTACAGTTCAGTTTATAGCAAATCGTAGTTTGATTTGTAAGGAGAAGTGAAATGCTAGGAAAGCTATTGATAGGGCAAGCATAGCAGCGAGGCACTATTTTAACTGTCCATCTTGGACGTACAGGAGTTTCAAAAGTCATTACTAGATCTGTTATGGCTTCACAAGATTCTAAAAGCCAAGAATAGCACCGTTTCTTTCAATTCATTGCTAGGACACCTAACTACCTAAAGGGCAAGCTATTAAAGGAGACGGTGGATTGTATGATGTGGCTATATAGTTTACTGTTTTTATTTTTAAGGTTATTGCAAACAGCTTTATTTTACATGCTGAGAATATGAAGAAAGTTTATCTAGTTCAAGACTAAGTAATGTTTCCGAAAGAACAGAAGTAAACAAAGCCTCCGGGCTGGAGACAACGCTCAGTGGGGGTAGGACATGTACTTACCAAGTACCACATCCTGAACTGAACTTTTCTAGTCCCTGTGAGAATTTTCATTCCTATTTTTAATGTTATGCAGTGTTGGGGATCGATCCCAGGGCCTCATGAATGCAAAGCAAGTTCTCTACCACTAGGTTTTCACTCCTTCAACACTAAAGCATTACGGTGGGGAACTGGGAAAAGGATTGGACATCCAGAACCAGATCTCAGATTGTCCTTAAAAGAGTGTTCTAATTTGACCCTTAAACATGGGTTCTTTGTCCACAAGAAACACATAGACTACTAGAAACTGTGCCTGTGATAGAAAAGACACAAATTGATATTTCCTTTCCTTGGAAATTCTTCTTGGAACCAACAACTCCTTTATACTCAATAAGTATTAACAATTCCAAATAACTTGTTTTTATGTATATGTGTGGATATTCATCATATTGGAAATTAAGGCAATATTAAAATAACAATATTAAACTTACTATGTGTGACCATAAATAAGATGCTCTATGAAAAACATTCCAAGATAAAACTAAACTTAGTGAGAATATTTTAGTACATTTGTAGAGCTTAGAGTTTTGAAAAAATATTTCTCCATGGCTAAACTACTGGAATTATGAGCTGCTTCATTATATTTTGCTTCTGTTTCCAACTCATTTTAATATGTTGTTTTGACTGACTGGATGGAGATAAGCAAGCCTCACATGGATATGTAATTGGAAAAGTATTTTAATTGCCTTTCTAAGTAATTGTTGATTTTCTCCAGATACTACTACAAAAAGGGTTGCATAAAGATTAGTTGCAGTGTAGAATCTGAAACCATATAATTGAATTTTTATACTCTACTACACTAAAACCCATAGTTTGTCTTGAACTTTTAATGAAGCATTACATGATCCTAGAAAAATACGTGCTTGGGAAATAGTTCAATGAATTATAAAGATCTTCCAAATGAAATATATGATACAACATCAACTAGTCCTATCTTTTAGTATCACTATTGATTTCATCAGTAAAGTCTTGGAAAGTCATTGGGTTAATGGTAGTAGACATGAGTTTTCTAAAAATTTAAATGTCAGCTTGAAAGCACAGAACTTACCATTGCCAGCAAATATTGTCACTTATCGTTGAAGGATAAGATGTTCTCCAAATAGCCAAGTATGAATGACCTGTTTGTCCATTGTCCATTGTTTCCAGTAAGAAGACTCATCACTAAGGAAGCAGCAAGGTCAGCAAACAACTCCATCACTAGTGGTCTTCCTAGAAATGCCCAGTGTTTTCCCATGCATAGCAGAAGTGCATTTATACTTTCCAATTTATGACACAAAAATATATTGCTGGTAATTGATGTTTCATAGATAAGTTTTATTCTTCCATCAAGAGCATTTGTCAGGGAAACTGGGAAACTGGCCTTTTCTTTTCTTGTCCTGTGACTATGTGGCAGTGAAGACTGCAGTAGCTCCTGTGACAGACTGGTGTCTCGCCTGTGGCCAAAGGGCACCGTCCCTTCTCTACCTGGAACCCAATATAAGGTCCCTAGCACTCCCATACCATTCCCCCACTTCAAGTGGCTGTATTTCCTGAGTGGTGGCCATCAGTGCTCCTCAAAACCATGACATTATTTCTTCTTCCTCCCTCCCTCCTTCCCTCCCTTCCTTCCTTCCTTCCTTCCTTCCTTCCTTCCTTCCTTCCTTCCTTCCTTCCTTCTGTCCTTCCTTCCTTCCTTTTTCCTTCTTTCCTTCTTCTCTCTCTCTCTTTCTTCCTTTCTTCTTTATCCTCCACCTCCTCCTTCATTTTGTAGTACTGAGGTGTGAGCTCAGGATCTTATACTTCACCATTTGAGCCACAACCCCAGCCATGCTAAGTTCAGCTTGTTTTTCAGATAGAGTTTCACACTTTTGCCTGAGCTGGCCTCAGAGAGAGATCCTCCTATCTCCACACCCTGAATCTTAGGATTATGAGTGTGAGCTGCACTTCCAGCTCTGTAAGATTATTTCAACAAGCCAAGCATGGGCTTCAGGATAACTCATCAGCAAAGCCCTCTCTGAACATCTGAACCTATGATGTAGATATAATATTATAATATACAATGTTATAGCTGTAGATATAATCTGTGCAATATAATATGTCTACTGGTTCTATTCCTGTAGAGAACCCAACCAATGCACAGGCATCAATTCAAAAGAACCGAAAGCAGTCACTCAGATACCTGTGTACACATGACCATAGTAGCATTACTCATGACAGCCAAAAGTAACCAAAGTGTCCATCAACACATTGAATGAATGGATAAATGATAAGTGCTATATATTGTTCCATATAATAAAACATTATTCAACTTTAAAAATTAATGAATTTGGGGCTGGGAAGGTGGCTCAGTGGTAGAGTGTTTGCCTTGCATGCATGAGGCCCTGGGTTCAATTCCTCAGAACCACATAAATAGATAAAACCGGAAGTGGTGCTGTGGCTCAATTGGTAGGGCACTAGCCTTGAGCTGAAGACTGAGGGACAGTGCCCAGGCCCAGAGTTCAGGCCCCATGATCGACAAAAAAAAATAATGAAGTTATGATACACACCACAACAGGAATAAACACTGCAGATATCACACTTCATAAAAGAATCCAGGCACATGATTTCATTTATAGGAGGTTCCAAAAATGGCTATTGACAGATCAATGAAATTGAACAGAGGGGAGAGGAAAGGATTTCTAACAGGGACCAGGGGTCTGTTGGGATGGAGAAGAAGCTGAAGAAAGATGGGCAATGCTGGTACAACACTATGAGAATAGTAAGTACACCAAACATATATCTAACTGGTTGGAGCCATGAATTTTATGTTGCCTGTATTTTACAATAAACACAGAATTGTTAACAATTGATTTTTAAAAAGTTAGGGCTGTAAAACTATGTCTGACATTTTGTTGATATTTGGTATCTGTTGACCATTTGGGGTGAGAAAAAAAATACTTGGACAAAGAAGGACCAGAAAAGACATTACTATAATTTAATATCATATTCCTCCAAGAGAGATTGCAGAACACTGTGCAGTCGTAATTGAATTCGTTGAAGGAAAAGAAGTCTGTGCGGATCATGTGGGAGAACTGACGGCGTCTGGATTTAGTGCCCTGATCATATAGGAAAGGAGGATGGAGAACATCAGTCAGAGGCTCAGGTGGTCACTCTGCATGGCCCTTCGGTTTTATTCAGCCTCTGTGACTGATGACCCACCTCTACTCATTGAGTAATCTAGGCCAGCTCGGGGTGATACGCTATTAGACTTCCTTACTGACCAATGGATCCCTGAAATTCGGGTCGAAAGGAGGGGGTGTACATGAGTGAGGACAAACATGATTTTATCCTGTCTGGAATATACCTGGTTTATCAGAATCAGGCTCATTCTCGGTGGTATGTTCTAGTTGGAGAGCTCCACATACCACTCTAAAATGATTTGTCTATTTATACTTTGCTGTCTATTTATACTATGAAGGAAAAAACCCTCCTCCGAGCCCGTCATTGTGTCTCTGATTCATGATGACCGCCGCTGTGTCGGGGGAGTCTAGGCTCTCCTGGGCCTCCGGCACTTAAGATGTCATATCATGAGCGTGACTTGTCATCATTCCTTTCCCGGAGATGATACGTGTGCTTCACTTGTAAGTATTTTAGTAAAATAGAAGCTTTTAAATGAAAGACACAGATGATGTAGTATTCTGACACCAAGCCTCTTCTACACCGGGTTGAAGGTCTGGAACAACTTTTAAATTACTGGACAAGCTTCATATAGTTAGCATTTGGAACATTGATAATGTTTAATGGACTCTGTCATATTAAAAGATTTGATTATAGATTAAAATGTACACTAGATTCTGGAATTGTGCTTTCAAGGTAAAACTGTAACAAATGTTTTGACTGAGTTTGCAGAAACATCAAAATTAAAGATGCAGTTTATTTACAAGACTAATTTACATGCATAAACAGATTTCTCTTGATAGCCTTTTACTTTTAACTTGTCCTAATTTTTAAATACTGAAAAAATCAGATGTACCAAATGTGTAAGTATAGTCTAGAAAGTCTGAGAATGCATGACTTGTCTAAGTCAACTGAGCTAACTGAACATTCAGCAAAGAAAAAGAGAAAATAATTGTTTTTGTTTATTATTTTTAAACATAGCAGGGCAAGATTTGTGAGTTAAATTCTCTGAGTAAATTTTTTGGTCATTACAACTCTAAAAGATAAATTATCTTAAAAACCACAATTGAACCTGTCCTTCCTTTTTTTTATTGCTACTGTAAAGGTAATATAAGGAGGGGTTGCTGTGGTGTAACTTGGGGAACGAGCGCATTTCTTTCTGAGCAGTGTTACCTTCTCCCCCCCGGTTTGAGCATATACTTTCAGTGCATGAAATCCTTCTCCAAGGCTTTTAAGACCCTAAAGTGATGTCCTTGATACGAAAATGACCTGGTTTTCAACTTGGAGTTGAGAATTTGGTTTAAGAGTCTGCTTAATCATTAATAAGGAAACTAGTAAGTATGCAAATTGTTTGTATTGAACATAGTTTTAGGTTATCTCTGTAATTACATCAACCTCCTTCTTCACTCTTGCTCTCTTCAGCAGGGGTTGTATATAAAATTACAATTCACTGCATTATGTGACAATCATACAAATAAGATGCTCCGATGAGAACTTTCTGGGGTCTGCTTCTCACTAGAGGAGCGAGAGGGTAAAGCAGTGTTAAAAACCACAGCGCGTGCCCATATACCTCACTAGCTTTGGTACCTAGTGAGGAACAGCGATTTTTGCCAGACATATTTTCATGAGCATTCTTTTGTTTCTGACTCAGATCCTCCATGCTTTACAAAGTAGAACCCAGTGTATCAAGTTCGTGGTGGGAACATTTTTATTAAACTAACTTTGATTCTGAGTATTATTAAACAGAGGTCAGTTGGTGGATGCCTTTTCTTGCATGAATTCTTAAAGGAAAAAAGAAAAATGGAATAAAAATAAGTACAGAATAGATTTTGTACATAACCGCTAAGACACAGTGGGCTAATGTTCTGGGAAAACAAATAACCAGCTCTATGTATGCAGTGTCTGCCAATTTCTCTGGTATAAATATTCTAGCGTTGGCCAATTTCAGCTCCTGCACGCATTGTCTCTCCTTCTTTCCTGTCTGCTCCTTTGATCTGGTCGTTGTTTACAGCCCAGACACATTGGGATCCAGTTGACTCATCTTACTTTACAGCCCTTGCCAGGAGTCTCAGCTGAGCTCTGTCTGCCAGGCAATGACACCCACCGCGTCTCCCGGTGTCTCCACTCTGCGGTGGCGTGGATCACCCCATGACAGCTTCTCTCTACTCCTAAAACTCATCTTCTGTCTCCCTTGTCAGTCTCCATGGCCAGCTTTGTTGTCTGTTTCACTGAGAGAAACGGAGCAATGGAGGAGCTCTGTGGACTTCCCCAGCCACAGCCGGCTTCCACACTCTTCCTCCTCCTCCTTTCCACCCTTATCTGGAGTCAGCTCCCCTCTGTGGTTCAGACTCCGTCCTGTAATGCTCACTGACTTCCCCAGCATCCGTTCCTTGCTTCCTACCACAACGTCATCGCTAAGGCTAAGGTGCTGTCGTGCTAGGCCTCCGCTCAGCCTCAGGGTCCAGCAGCTGCAGCAGCATCTCTTCCCTCCCTCTTCTCCAGAGTGGCTCTAGAAGTCGTCGTCTGAACTCGGAGCGGCCTCTCCTGCCTCTCTCAAGCCCACTCCCGTCCGGCTCCCCAGCCCCTTCTGGAGAGTGCTCTTGTCAGACGTGTGTGCACTGTGCTCCACCTAGGCCCTTCAGATCTTAGCTGTCCCATGGTGCTCTAGCTCACCCTGAGATGATCAGGACCCACATCTCTCCCGGAGAACTCTCTTGTGTTCTGAAACAATTACACTCAGGTGAATAGGAAGCAGAGGACACCATCTCCAGCCTCCTTCAGCAGCGTCAAGTAAGTTCTTGGCCATCTAATATACCACCACTCCCTTGATCCGTGGTCGAAACAAACACATGACCTTCATCTCCGTCTCATTCCGTATCAACAAGGAAAATGTGCTGTACAGCATTGCTTAAGAGGGGATTCGAATAATGCTGCACAGAGCCTGGGGCAGAGAGGTAGTGATGAACAAAGCAATCATATTTGATCAATCCACAATAAGAAAAACATCTCCGTTCAATTGTGTTATGGAATTGGGATGACAAAGGTGGGATATGTGAGGTTTTTTTCTTTAGTTTATTTGCTTTGTATTTCAGTTTATAATCAATAAAAAGAAATGTGAAGGGCTTCATTGATTTGTCTACAGCAAAACAACTGAAAATTGACAGAGGCATTAAATCTATTACATAAATACCCAAGTTGTGTATTTTCCCGTATTAGCTCATGGAATTATGAGAAATATGCAGAATGTAGCCACTAAGTTTATAACTGTTTTACAAGATAGTAACCACAGGACAATAAAGGCAAGATAAGCCTATTTACAACCCCAAATCCTTGTCCCCTAAACATAAACAAGGGTAGCCTGTGTGTGGTGAGATGTTCGCATGAAATAACCAGCTTTCCAACACAATTTACATGGCCAAGATGAATTATTTATGGATGGGCAGAAGTATCTGCAAATATCTTACATGATTTTTCCAGCACCTTTTCTGTTTTCACTGTGTGTGAACACAAAAGCCAGCTTTGCAAACATTAGACTTTGTTTTGGTGTGCTCAATAATCTCATTTCTTATTTATGTTCCAAACAGAATAAAAATGTCAAAGCCTTTACTTGGGAAGCCAGTTTTGAAGGAAATGAGCAGTTTCAGATTTTATGCAACAGCAATAAAACCTTTAAATGCTTTGTGTAAGAAGAAGATGTGCCTTGTTTTCTGTTATTCTGGAGGTAGAACACATAAAACATGTTCCCCCTACTTTCTAATCATTCCAGTGGCTTCAGAGTGTTTTGCTTCTTTGTTATTATTTTATTTATTTATTTTTTTGGTCGATCGTGGGGCTTGAATTCTGGGCTTGGGTGCTGTCCCTCAGCTCTTCAGCTCAAGGCGAGCGCTCTAACACTTGAGCCACAGCACCACTTCCTGTTTTCTAAGTGGTTTATTGGAAATAAGAGTCTCAAGGACTTTCCTGCCCGGGCTGGCTTTGAACTGTGATCCTCAGATCTCAGCCTCTTGAGTAAGTAGGATTACAGGCATGAGCCACCGTCTCCTGGCTTTCTTTATTATTTTTTAATTATCTTTAAGAAGTTGCACCAAAAGGCTTCAGTGCACCGATGCACCATGTCTAGTGTGAGTACAGGAGTCTTGGTCAGTGCCATCTCCCACCATTCTACCCAGTATTCCAAGCTCACACACACTCAGGCTACCTGGCTCCATTTCCGCAGGTGTGCGTGGAGTACAATAGCTATATGCACCAGCTCTGCTTCTCCCTCTCTTCTGCAGCTCCCTCTCCTTGACCTCACCTCTCTGCCTGACAAGACATTTCATCCTTCTGGCATTCATTTGGTTAAACCATATGGTAGTTATTCAGAGGAGTTACACACTGGCATTCTCCCATGCATCAACCGTGCTATAGTCAGTGTGTTTGTGTATGTATGCATACAGCCCTGGAGATGATTCCACGTGTAGCTATAATTTGGTTCTAACTTCCACTGTTTGGATCTAACACACTGTTTCCTGACAGACGCAACACTGGACCAGTGTTTTCACTAGATTTTTCTCACTTTGGTTGCTTTAAAAAAAAATTTTTGCCTCCCAAGTACTGGAAGGGCAGGTGTTTCTCAGCATGTCTAGATTAATATTTTAGTTTTAACTGATATGTGCAGATTAGATACACTAATGATAATGTACTATGCCATGATACCACACGGCATAGTATTCAAGCATATATAATTTCTTCAACCAGTATCATGTATTTATGACTAATCATAAACAGACATCATAGTCACTCCTGTCTACTTATTAAAAATATGAACGGAACATTGTCATCATCTATATTCACCCTCCTGTGCAAGAGAACCAAAAATTCATTGTCATGCAAACTGTAGAGGTCTCCTTTTCCTGTCCTTTGCTCCCTGTCATTCTCTCTCTCCTCCTCTAACCTTGACTCTACGCTTTAACGGTCACTTCAGTTTTTGGATTGTACAGACATGAGATCATGTGATCTTTGTCTTCTCTTTGCCTGGATGATGTCACTTCAGGGACTCGCCTCCAATTCCATCTATATGGTAAATGACAAGAGTTCATCGTAGGGCTACTCCACGAGTTTTGTGCCATTTTTTTCTTTGTGGATACTTCAGTTGATGAACAATATTTTTTAGTTTACATTTCCTGGGGACTTCAATGAAGCGATGTCTCTTGATGGACCGATTTCATTTGCTGCATATGTATACCTAGCAGCAAAATAGTGAACAAAAACCTTAGTCAACCTTAATCTGTGGGGAATCTCCAGGCCTCCTGTCAGTGATGGCTGTACTAATTTACCTTGCCAGGTGGTGGGTAAGGTCCTTTCCTCCACAGCCTCAGCAGCTGTTGCTATCTTTCGTTACTTGGATAAAAACTGTTCTTGCTGGAGTAAGGTGACACCCCACCGTGGTCTTAATTTGCATTTCCCTGACGATTAGTGACATGGAGCCATTTTTATATACCTATTTCCCATGCATAAATTAGGACTTTGTTCATTTGTTTATATTGAGTTTTTGAGGTCTTTATATATTTAGGTTATTGGCTCCTTATGAGATCCATAATTTGAAAATACTTTCACTCACTTTTTATATTGTCTATACGATGTCTGTTTTCTTTTATGTGAAGGATCATTTTAGTTTCATGAAATCCTAATTGTTTATTTTTGCTTTCTGCATTCTAGGATTCTATCCAAATAGTCCTTGACCATTGCAATGTCCTGACGTTTCCCGTGTTTTCTTATTATTATTTCATGGTTTGTCTTTTAAGTTTTTAATCCATTTGAGTGGATTTTTTGATGATGAGAGATGTTTATTTTACTTCTTCAACATGTGGAAATCTAATTTTCTCAGTTTAGGATATTGAACGGCTATTTTTCTCCAGTGTGTGTTATTAATGCTTTTGTCAAAGATAGCTATAGATGAGTAGGATTTACTTCTAGACTATTTTGTTTCATTAATCTGTTTTCATGTGAATACCATGCAGTTTTAAATACTATACCTTTGTTGTGCATTTGGAAATTAGATAGTTTGTTCTTTTGCTTCAGGTTGTTTTGGGGGTTGGTGATTACACACACATTTTAGGATTTTTTTTTTCTACAACTATGAAGAATGTCATTGTCATTGTCATGGGATTGCATCAAATATCTAGAGGATTTGGGGTTGTTTGCTACGCAGATTTTGAGAATATTAATTCTTCCTATTCATGAACATGGACTGTCTTTCTATTTATTTGTGTCCTTTGCATTTTCTTTAAGATTTTATAATTTTCTCTACAGACTTCTTTAGTTGAATTGATTTGTAGGAATTTATTTTTTATATGGCATATACAATTTTTCTTGATTTCTGTTTGAGATGGTTAATTGTTGGTACATTAAAATACTCCTTATTTTTATATGTTGATTTTGTGTTCTGCAACTTTGTTGAGATTATTTACTAGTTCTATTATATTTGTACTGGAATCTTTGAAATTTTTTGAGGGTTTTTAAGAAAATATTTTTATTGCTATTATATAGGTAGTGTACAGAGGGGTTACAGTTACATATTTCAAGTAATGAGTACATATTTTGATTGTTACTGTAAAAGTGATGTACCGAGGGGTTACAGTTGCATGAGTCAGGTAATGAGTGCATTTCTTTTTAAGTGTTAGCCCTCCCTCACTTTCTCCAAGTTTTCCCCTTTCACACTCCTCCCATAAGTTGCATAATTCATTTCAACACACTGTCTAGTGAATATCACCTCTACATTTGCTCACCCTTTGTCCCACCATTTCTGTGTTCCCCCTTTACCCTGCCCCAAACAAATAAACTTACAAACAAGACAAAAATACAGAAAACAAAAGCAGCCACAAAGGAGGCAAAAAAAAACTCCTACAGAAAACCACAAACCAGAAAAACTTGTTCCATTTTAGAGAATTTTCAAATTTCCTATACATAAAATGGCAATCTGATTTCCCCTGTCCCCACTTACTGCCTCTTTCTTATATTTTGTTGTCTTTGATGTGTGAATAAGACCTTCTAGAATGACAGTGAATATATGCACCCTTATCTTGTTCAGCTTTTTCCTGTTTGGTGTGATTTTAGCTCTTGGCTTTATGTGTGTGTTTGTGTATGTGTGTAAGAGTAATTTATTTAGATTTTTTATCATGAAGGGTTATAGAATTCTATCAAATATGTTATCTGCATTTATTGAAATAATCATAGGATTTTAGACTTTGCTTCTGTTGAGGTGGCATATTGCATCATCTGTGTGTGTGATGAGTGTGTATGTGTGTGTGTGTGTGTGTGTGTGTGTGTGTGTGTGTGTGTGTGTGTCCTAAGTGAAATTACTTTGGTTTGTGATATTAGATGAATTCTGGATTTCAAAAATGAATTTGAAAAAATGGTCTCTTCTTCAAATTTTTAGAATAATTTTTAAAGAATCAGAGTTCATCCTTTAAAAGTTTGATGGAATTACAGTGTGAAGCTACTTGGTTCTGGGGATTTTTTTGCATGAGGGAATTTTATTACTGATTCAATTCAAGTGCATTATTGGTCTGTTTGTTACCACAGCTACTACCAGAAAATGATGAGGTCCCCAAGAAGCAGACCTCAACTTACTTTCCCCTGGATTCTTGTCTTTAAAGCAGAAAGAATTACACAGTGAGACCCAGACAGGTTAAGAGAGGACAGAGATTTATTTCACGAAGTAGGCAAAGCGGCCAGCCACCCTCCAAGACAACGTGTGGACATCTCATGAGAGAGAACATGATTGGTAATGTTTCCCTCAGTGGTGTTTGTAAGTAGGGAAGGGGAATTGTTTCAGGCAAGGTCTTTACATAAATGCTTTCGTTGGTGGGGGGAGGGAGGGAGGGGGCATATTAATCCTTTGACACAAGATGAAGGGAGGGGACTGGTTTTTTTTTTTAATGTTAGGTTCAGTGGAAGCAAAGAATGATGCCTGAATTACTTACAATTTAAATATACAGTGATCTGTGCTATAGTAGGAAAAATCCCAGAAAAGTGTATCTTGTTCTTCACTTCTGGGCAGAAAGAGCCCTCATCACCTTTCCTACTTGTAACTTGCTTCATGTTCAGGTCCTTTGTTTCTTTCTGCTTCAACCTTCGTACGTTGGCTGAGTTCAAGCATGTGTCATTAGTTCTGGATGACCACATCTCAGGGTCCCATTCAGGTCTGTTCATCAAGACTTTAATGCATAGACATTAATAATATGATAAAAATAATTATTATCATTATTTAATAATTTTCAATAACAATAAAATAATGATAATATAACATACAACTATAATAACAAATTGTTAATTGATCCAATATTTTATTTAATAATGTATCATAAATTAATAAAAAATTAATAATGATAATGCACAGGGGCATAATTTTAGATCCACATGATACCCTTTCACTATACTTGTATTCTGGTTTTGTTGTAATTCCTTTTTTTTTTTTTGCTCTCTCTTATATCCTTCATTGTAGTTAGATGATTTTCCAAGTTCTGCACTATTACTTTTAGTTTGTCTACCAGGGGCTTTTTGCTTTGTGGCTATAATGAAATTTACAAGAAGTCCAGAAAATCACAGCAAGCTATTTTTAAATGATACTAACTTAACACTGGTGATAAAGATAAATAAAGAAGAAAAATAAATTATATACTGTTAAAAACTATACATACTCCAAATCTCTTCATATCTTTCAGTACTTTATTAAATAAAAAAATTTGCATGCCACAAATATATTATGGTAAAAACTCGACCCAGCAAAGTATGACATCACTCAATGACTGATTTTGTATGTCTCAGTTGGTGAAGAGGATTGAAAGACTGTGGGAAGGCAACTAGTATGGCACTTATTGCATCAAATAATTCTATTAACAGCAACAAAATCTGTAACTGTCTAATATAACTGTTTAATAATAATGAAGAATGTTTAATATGATGTTCATAATTTTTTTCTCAAATGTATACCTTAAAAACAAATACATAAAGAACTGTTTGAGGTGGTTTGACAACCCCTCAATTCAGAGTCTTTGTGAATGAATCATATGTCACGTAATCACCTCCATGAAATGAAACGCATTAAAACAATAGAATTCTTTTCTTTGAAGGTGGTTTCCAAACTTCGGCACATACCATGGAAGCGTTCTTGGCACAGGATGGTTAATGTCTGATTCCAATGAAACACTTCCTTCAAGTCGGAGTCTTTGGGGCAGGAAAATTGGAGTCTTTGGGGTGGAACGTCCTGAAGTTTCAAGAGCGGCTCAGAAGACGGCGGCCGATGGGCGCTGGCTGGGCATGTCCAGCTCAGAAAACGCTCCCGGCGCCCCTCACGCTGCAGAATGACTTTATGAATAACACGGGCGCTGTGGAAATAAAAACCCTGCCCCCCACATGTTCCTCAGTGTGGATTTCAGGAGCTGTCACCATGCCACCCTCTTCCAGAAATAGCCTCCCAAACGGCTGACCACGGACCTGGGAACGCACTGGACATCAGGTGCAGCCCCTGGCATAAGACCTGCTCCAAAAATAGCCTGCAAGGTCCGCTGCATAGAGTGGAAGCTGGCAGACTCTTGAGGAGGTATTCCCTCCTGCGTGGAAGCATTTGCTTGCAAACATTGCGTTTTCCACCGTGACCTCGCTTCCATCTGCAGCGGCGCTGTCCGGGTCTTGTTCTTGGAGGCGAATCCCTTTCAGGGCCGGGGAGAGAAGAGCGCATCCTTGCATGTCTCGTCTGTCCACGATGTGACCATTCTCCTCTTGGGCCTGAAGAGGGACTGTTCTTCACAGAGCCACTTGCTCCAGCCCGCGGCGGTGGAGGCACAGCGGCCTGCCAGGAGTCCACCTGCCCGGGCGCCCTTCCAGGCCTGGTGAGCTGCCGCGTCCAGAAAACTTTGGAGAAAGCATGGCGTTGCTCCTCGTCTTTGCAGACCAGCCTTCTGCCCCAGCTCCCAGCCCCACAGGCCCACAGAGCCCTCCCTGCTCGCGGTGCCCCGGCCAGGCTCTTACCTGAACTTCTGCTGACCACTTCTCCCTCTGCTGCTACTGCCCATCTCTTCCATGGTAATTTCGTCATCGTGGTCTTAATTGGTTTTCAACAGTCATAGAAAAGCTATGGCCCACTACCGGGACTGAACCAGGAGGGAGCCCAGAAAGCACAGTCAGCCTCTGAGCTTCCACACTAGGCCAGGGGAGCACAAAGACTTCATGCAGAGCAACTGGTCTGAGCTCTGATGGGCTGGCCTTCTGCTTTGCTGTTACAGAGGAGCTACCAAGGACTTGGGGAACACAGATGGGAAGTCCCCTGGCCCCTGAGGGCAAAGCTAGATAACAAGGACAAGGAGTTGACAGCAAAGTCCCGGAGGACATGGGCTTCCTCTCCCCGTGGACAAGGCTGTGTGCAGCCCAGAGGCTCTGGCCGGGATGCTGTCTTGTCTCCCACACAGGCAGGTCCAAGGCTCCAGCCGCCACCACTGGCTTGGGACCCACCATCCCGATCAGCCCAGGCCTGGGCTTCTGGGGCTGGCACTGAGATCACAGGCAGAGTCCTCTCCTGCTGCTCAGCAGCTGGGGTCCATCTCCATGGGAGTGGAGCAGAGTGCGTTGGCCTCCTTCTCTGTGGTTACTCACCGGAAGCGGGGCTCAGCCAGCCTGTGCCAGCGGCTTTCTTCACGTAGCCTCTGTTGGTAGCAAGGCTGCAATTCACTGAGCAGTCTCCTCATGCAAGACTGGGAAGCAGAAACGCAAAGGGAAGGGTGAGTTTCCTCCCTGGGAGCGGCAGGCTCCGGGGCCGCGTCTTCCTTCCGAGTCTTTTGCGATAGAAGCAGCCAAGGGTGGCCATGTGCACACCTGCCAGAGCACCACGGTCGGGTCCCTGCCCGGTTAGACAAGCCATGTAAACTGTCCCATCATTGCAGAAATAAAAAAGGAAAAGGAAGCTCTCTCCAGGCCTCAGTTTCTCTGAAGATAATGAAAGATCGCATCCCTGGTGTAATCAATAGAGCAATCAGTACTGCTGTAAACACTCGTAACATTTGTGCTTACGTGGCGTACACCTAGCCAATATCACAGCGTACTTCTAGAAGTGAGCCCTTTAAAAATGAAAACAGATGAACCTGTACTTTCACAGAACACAGTGGAAAATGGTAGGGTTAATAGTTAACAGAGAGGTACTTCTGAAAAAGTTGGAGCCCTGGATACTCTGAAAACCTAAGCAGTCTTTAAGTGTATTTCTTTATGCTTACCACCGTAGAAAACGCAGGTGGGAGCCGGTTGGAGGCGGTTTCTTTACAGCACACTGCCCCAAATGGAAATGTAAAAGACATAGATAGGCCATGTTCCAAAGATCAGAAGATCAACTCGTTCACAGACAGTGATTAAATCTTAGGAAGACTATAAATAAGGCGATGATTATGAACTTTGAACACTAAATCAGATGACCTAACCATTAACTCTCTAAAGCTATACAAAACATTTATTACTGATTTATTTTTTTTAAAGAAAAACTGGCAAACATTGTCTTTGGAAAACAACAACTAGATCTTATGATTTTATTTTATTTATGATTTTATTATTTATTCTTTGAGTTAAAGAGATTCGACATAAGAATTGGTCAATTCTGTGTGGGGTAGTTCATTTTTCCTTGTTCCAGCATTGTGATCTTGTTATCTTAAGGCAGTTTCAAATTATTTCATCAACCTTGGTCTTCGCCTGTAATTTATACAGTGGAATTTATTTGCTCATTGATGTGAATAATTTTCAGTGGCTTGCCAAACAGCCTGTGGCAGTGGAAGATTCAAGCTGCAAATATTAGCCTTTCCTGTGTGAGTCCAGTGTAACAGAATCAAATTGAATTGCAGGCACAAGGTGGCTGGATTGTAGGCCATCTGAACGAATTCAGAAGTCCTTGCCGTCCTCTGTAATTGAGAAAACAAATTGGGCTGCCTTCCTTGGGAGGCAAGGGGCGCGCTTGGCTCCTGGGCTCCGGAGCCCCAGGTGAGATCAGCCTCCCACAGAGCACAGAAGAAGAGCCGAGCCCAGCAGTGGTGGCTTTCCCTGGCCTCAGCTGTGCCTGGTTGTGCTGGGTGCTGGTCAGGATGGGGGAGGGAAGGTCAGCAGCCTGTGGTATAGTCCTCTGCTTCTCCACCAGCTACAGAGCTCACACAGGTGAGACTGAAGATGTGGCAAGGGCCTTCACCGTGCAGAGAAGCAAGCTCTGAATGGCTACAAGCTGAGGCTGTGGCTAAAATCCCAATAATCCCTAACCCTAATAATCTCCATTTGCACACTGACCTTCATCCTTTGGTAGGTGCAAGATTATTCTGGAAATCAGAGCTTTCTCCTATTTCTTTGAAGATTTGAGTGATTATTTGGCTTGATTATTTGGTAACTCATGCCTGTAATCCTAGCTGCTTGTGAGCTAGAGGATCTGGGCTCAAAGCAAGGGAGCCTGGGGACCGAAAAGGCCAGGAGGCTGTGTCCAAACTAATCAACAGAAAGCTCAGACAATAAGAAGTCTTAGGTTCATAACCTACCACTGCCCATAAAATCAACAGAAACAGAAACAAAACCGAAATGAAAACAAAAACAAGGCGGATGGGTTTTAAAACTCCTGGAATTATTATAGGTAGCAAAGAAGGACTGACTTCATTTCATTTCTTTTTTGCCATTCTTGGGTCTTGAACTCAGGGACTGGGTGTTGTCCCTGAGCCTCTTTTAACCCAAGCCAGCACTCAAGTCACAGCACCACTTGTGGGTTTCTGGGGGTTCACTGGAGATAAGAGTCTCACAGGATTCCTGCCCAGGCTGGCTGTGAACCACGATCCTCAGATCTCAGCTAGGATTACAAGCGTGAGCCACCTGTGCCCAGCTTTCATTTCTTTAAATGCAATTTCAAACTAAACAAACTTTCCCTAACGTTCTACTTTCTCTAACATATTTTGTTGATCATTAACTATGATGTTTGAGATTATTATGAAATCTAGATGGAAAGATTCGTTGATGGAAAACAGCTCTAAAGTCATTGATGTTGAATTTTATGCACCATTAATGTGGACTTATTTCTCATGGTTTTCCTGCTTATCATAATAAAATGGAGCCGGACCTAGTTCCTGTGTGTGTTGGGGGGAGTGTTTGTCTCTGGGCTTCCTCTCCAAGGCTTTGGGACCCCCAGCCCACCTCTGTGGGACATTCTGTGATGCAGAAGGCTTTGGGCGCTGGGCAGACAGCCTTGGGGGGTGACCCCGGGCCTCAGAAAACTCGGGTGTGTTCCAACTAGAAAACTGCCTCCTAGGGGCCAGCCTCCCAGCCCAAGGGGCCAGCCGCGGTGGGGGCTTCGCCTGGATGGAAGAGTCAGAAGGGATGCAGGGGCAGGGTTGCTTCTTGCAAGCCGGGGGGGGGGGGGGGGGGGGCGTGTCCTGGGGTGTCTTCTGCAGACCTCAGATCTTGGTTCCTCGGCCCGTGGGGCTGGGCTGGGGTCCCAGGCACCCAACCCCACCCGCAGCCCTTCCCTCGGAGAGGCGGTGCCCGGACCCGCTGCCTCCCCGCGGCCCGCGCACCTGGGGCGCGCGCAGCTCGCCCGGCCGGGACGGCACGGGTGTGGCTCGGCCCGCGTCCTTTCTCTTTCGTTTTCCTCTGGGGGAGGGAGGGCGGGACTCCCCTGGGGAGGGCGGCCGGGGAACCCCAGTGCCTTGCTCCCCGCCGTCGGAGCCGGGTCCTGCCCCCGTCCCCGGATGCGCTCGCCGCCGTTCGCCCTGCAGCCGGGACTCCATGGAGGTACCGCGCGGCGCTGCCCCGATGGGGGGGCGGTGGTTGGCGGTGGAGTGGAACTTTCCCCGAGAGCCCACGCCCGGCCCCACCCGGCTCAGGCCCCGCACCCCGCGGGCCCCTCCGCCCCGCTTGCGCCGGCGCTGCGGGTTTTGGGGGTGTTGCTGCGCGCACGCGGGGTCCCCCCGCCGCGGTCCTGCCGCGCGCGCAGCGCATCCTCCCGCTTCGAGGGGCGCAGGGCGCCGTCCCGCGCGCCCCGCGCGCCCCGCGCCCCGGGCAGCGATCTGCGCCCGCCACGCTGCGGGGCTGGGAAGCCCAGGCCGCCGGGAGACTTGAGTTCTACACCCAAGAGCTCAAAGGTCACCACCAGGTACCGCGGCGCCCCGCACCCCCGTTCCCGCGTCCTCTCCCGGCCCCGCCTCCCGCTCCCCGCAGGCTGGGGAGATGGGGCGCGTGAGCCCCTGGATTTCCACCTCTGCTGTCGGAGGGGGGCCCCTCCCGTGGGGGCAGGGAACCGGCGTCGAGGGTCGGCCGGGGCCGGGCGCGCCACGCGCCGCGCGAGGGCCAGGCAGCCGTGCGGTTCCCAGGGCTCCTGGCGGGGCGCTCGGTGTGTGACCTAGCGGGTGTGTGCAGTGCTGCTCGCATGGTTGGCAGGCGCTCGACAGATCCAGCCAGATGGGGGGAAAGAGCAAAGCAGCCAAGTGGCTGCCATGGGCTGGCCACCTCCCAGGACGCACTGTAGGACTTCCCTTCTAAAGGGCCGTGTCCGGGGCCGCGCTCCTCTCCTCCTCTCCCGCGGGGACCCTCTGGGCTGGCTGGGTTTCTGGGTTAGGATCCAGGGACGGGACGGGTGGCCCGCTGGATGGAAAGCATCAGCGTCTGCGCAGTGTACAGGCAAAGGTGAGCTCCTGGGGTTGCTTCCAAAGCCACCTAGCAGCACCCATAGCTGCTGGCTCAGCCTTAATCTCATCTGTTCAGGGGCCTGAGAGCTGAGGACCAAGCTGAGAGCCAGCCCAGGCTGCAGTCTCTGGAGATTTTATTATTATTTTTAAATCTCCAGTTAGCTAAGCAAAAAGCTAGAAGTGGAGGGGTGGTTCAAGGGGTAGAGCACCCACCTTGAGAGAGAAAGCTATGCAGCAGGCTCAGGCTCTGAGTTCAAGTCCCAGGACTGGCACACACACACACACACACACACACACACACACACACACACACACACACACACACACATAAATGAAGTGATGTAGGGAGGAGGTATAAAGGAAAGAACACCAAGATATTGATATTGAGAAGCTACAGCCATAGCCATTTTAGAGGTCGTAAGTAATGAAGAAGCTGATGGTTCACTTCAAGGTAAGAAGCATCTCCACACTGTTTTAATGGTATTTGGTGTTTTGTTTCTTTTTCTCCTGTCCCCAGTCAGACGGGGCAGGAAGGGTTCTTTCTGCACTCTGACCTGCTTTTGCCACTGGGATGAGCCAGGGCCGGGCGTTGATTCCCAGGCTCAGAGCTTCTGACAGGTTGTACTTTCTCCCATAAATTTGGGGTGTGCCCTCTGCACATTTGCCCTGGGCAATACAAAAATCTGTTCTTGTTGAAGGTTTCCTGCTACTTCCTCTGGGCTTGGGGAAAGGAATATATTGTTCCCACTCTACCTCTTACTCCCTGCTGTGGCTCCCTTCCAGGGCCCGAGGGTGCTCTAACCTGGCTCAGACTGGCCTCCAGCATTAAATCCTCCTGTGTCTACCTCCCGAGTAGCTGGGATCACAGGCATGAATCACCACGCCCAGCAAAAATAATAGGATGGTTTTTGTTTTAATTGCAGAAATTAATACAGTAAGTGTCAAAGCGCCATTACAAGACATGGAGTTTGCCAGTGAAATGAATATTTAGAAACTTAATCCGGAGGATGACCTCAAGAGTTTCGAAACTAATCCTAGGAGATTCTCCATCTCAGGCTTGCTGACTCTGATGGATTTCAGAAAGGGAGCCAGAAATATGTGTGTGTGTGTGTGTGTGTGTGTGTGTGTGTGTGTGTGTGTGTGTGTGTGTGTGTGTGTGTGTGTGTGTGTGTGTGTGTGTGTGTGTGTGTGTGTGTGTGTGTGTGTGTGTGTGTGTGTGTGTGTCCTGGGGAAAACACTGTTACTTCAGTCTGCTTTTCAAATTGGTCTCTGAACCAAAGAAGTTTTAACTTGTTTTTGCAACTTACAAGATTGTCTGGGTTTTTTTGTTTCATTTCCCCTGATGTTTTTGTTAAATTGTATTTATTGTGTAACAACTACTGTTCTGAAGTTTGGGTAATAATACTGACAGTACTCTCTACAGATTCATAACTTGAACTTGAGCCATGATTAGCAGCCAACATATTTGAGTCTTCTTACTAAATACTGTTCTAAGTATGATTTTTTTTTGCCAGTCCTGGGGTTTGAAATCAGGGCCTGGGCTCTGTCCCTGAGCTTTTTCTTCCTGGCTTTTTGGTAGTTAATTGGAGATAAGAGTCTCACAGACCTGCTTGCCTGGGATAATTTTGAACCACAATCTTCACATCTCAGCCTCCCGAGTAGCTAGGATGATAAGTGTGAACTACTGGCACTGGGCACCGAGTGTGATTTTTTTAAAAGCCTCCTAATGAACTAACTCCCTTGGTGGAAAGCTTGCTTTATAGCCGGGTAAGTTTAGTATAGAATAGCTAAAGAACTTAGCACAGGCCGTGGGGCTGGGGTGATAGAGCTCACTACTTCTTTTGTAGGATGGCACCATTCCCAAGAAAGAGTTCCTACAAAGGAGTTAGGGGTGTGGCTCAGAAGTAGAACAATTACCCAGCATGCAAAAGGCCCTAGGTGTGATCCCCAGCACTCCCTGCCCCCCCCCCCCCCCCCGCATAGTTCCTACCTTATGCCAGGCACTCTTTTATTTTGGGGTCATGTTATAATGATAGACTGTATTGGCTTTATAATAAATGTTTGACTGGAAAGTCACAGATGGGCTATTTAGGAAGATGAAAGGGACCAGCTGGAGGGTGGAGGGCAAGACAGGGCAATCAGGAGTGAATTTGGTCAAAGTACGTTACATACATGTAGAAAAATGTCATAAGGAAACCTATTGCTTAAATGTTTTTACTGATTTTGAAAAAATGATGTACAGGGTTACAGTCATGCAAGACAGGTAGTGAGCACATTTCTTTTTGGACAGTGTCACCCCTTCCCTTACTCTATCTTAATTTCCCCTTCTGTCCCCACCTACAGGTTGTATAGTTCATTTCCAACATAGCGTTCAGTGCGTACCACTGCTGCTTTCTTTTACCTTGTCTCTCACCCTCCCAAAGACAGACAAATGAACAAACAAGACAAAAAGAAAACACAAACGGCAGGGGAGGAAATCCTCTTGTTTCCATTTCTTGGAGTTCATTTTGATCAATATGATTTTATATGATTAGAGGCACACGGGCATTGCATCTCTGTATTCCTTTTCTCTGTATTCCTTTTAGTCTCACTGTGTGGGAATGCCTAAAATCCTGTATAATTTATCACGTCCCAGTGTACTTTCGATCCATCTTCCACACGGGAGAGAAAATAAACACCATTTGTCTTGCTGAGCTTGGCTTACCTCACTTAACATGATTTGTTCTAGTCTATCCATTTCCCTGCAAATGACATAATCTTATTCTTTCTAATGGCTGTGTAAAATTCCTTGTGTATAGGTACCACATTTTTTGGATCCACTCCTCTACTGTAGGGCATCTGGGCTGGTTCCACGACTCGGCTCTTGTGAATAGTGCAGCAGTGAACATGGATGTGCAAGTGTCTTTGCTGTCTCCTGGCTTATGATGTTCTGGGTAGATGCCCAAGGGTGGTTTGGCTGGATCACAGGGAAGATCTATGTGTAGGTTTTAGAGGAACCTCCAGCTTGCTGTCCAGAGTGGTTGTACCAGTTTACACTTCCACCAACAGTGCTGTAGGGTTCCCCCAATCTCACCAACATTTGTTGTTGTTCAGATCCACAGTGTTGGCCAATCTGACTGGGATAAGATGGGACCATTGGGTTTTATTACCTTTGAAAAGATAATAAAAGGATCTGTACAAAGGGGTTTCAGTCTAACAGGTCAGTTCATGAGGGTGATGCGTTTCCATCAATGTCACCCCTCACACTTCTCCCCTCAGTGGATAAAAAAAGAAATGGATGAATGTATACTGAAGTAATGATTGCATACATGAGGGAAGACTTAAAAATAAGCAAATGCTACTTGTCTAATTGACATTATATTTAAAGATATTCTTGTAATCAAAATGTTCATTTGAGTATATGGGTTTGGTTCCTTGGAGAAATAAAAATACAAATTTTATGTTCTCTGAATGAAAACATTTGTCTAATATGCATAAGTCTGCTGAAGGAGCTTGACAAATAGGCAAAATTGGATTGATCTATGTGTCTGTATCTATATATCTATATATCATCTATGTATCAATGTATCAGTGTATCATTGTATCTCTCTCTCTCTCTCTCTCTCTCTCTCTCTCTCTCTCTCTCTCTCTCTCTCTCTCTCTCTCTCTCTCTCTCTCTCTCTGCAAATGGAAGTTTGGGATTCTTGGACAGGTTTGAGCAGATTTCTCTATTACATGACAAGTTCAAATAGTTAACTATTTGGAACATCCTCTTTATCTCTTTCCAGACTGTATTGATTGGAGAATTAAGTAGCCAAGAAATCTCCACAGAGATTCTGAGGTCGAAATTGTTAGCGTTAACCATATTGTTCCAGTGGGAACATGAACGTTACGGAGGAAACACGAGCTACTTTTCACACACCAAGCCGTCATTTCCTTGCACGCCCTTACCCGGCTCTAGTCCCATGGCAAGCTCATCCTGCTGGGATGCCAACCTTAATGATCTCTTTTCAGATGTCATGATTTCTAGGAAAAGCCAGGTGGCTAGCATATTGAAAAGTAAAACACGTGCCTTTGCCATGTAGCAGCTACTGGCTACCATTTGGGATGATTTAATGCTATGTATTACTTGGAGTTATGTTAGAATTTTTGTTTTGTTTTGTCTGTTTTGGTGAGACAGGGTTTTACTCTAGATAGCCTATATAGCTCAGGCTGGCTGTGAATTCATAATCTCCTGCTTTAGCTTCTCCAGTGCCGGGATTATAGATGTGTGTCTCTGCAGCCAGCTTGCTTGCTTGCTTGCTTGCTTCCTGCCTTCCTGCCTTCCTGCCTTCCTTCCGTCTTTCCTGCCTGCTGCCTGCCTTCTTTCCTTCCTTCTTTCTTTTATTTTTTCCTTGAAATTGTTCAGTGCTGGAATCTGAAACAGGACATAAGAGTTTCTCTGATCTCAGTTTAATTCAGCCATATCAACTTCGACACATTTTACATTTGTATATATATATATCTCACAGGCTTTTAGTTATACTGTAGGGTAGAGAACTATATAGTATAGATCCCATAGAAATAGTACAAGTCTGAATTCAATACATAGCTGTGCCTGTTCCAACTGTTGATGATTCTTCCAAGCCCTGACATCTGGGAAGACAAAATCAGAATGATACACAATATTGTGCCAAATGAAGGAACTGAAACTGAGAATGGGCCTCCAAGAAGAAGCTGTTGCAGTGGAAAGGCTGATGGGGTCAGGGGAGGAGCCAAAGGAATCCAGAAAGTTCCTAAATCCTTTTAACACTGAATCATTCTTCTCTTTTATTGGAAGTTTCATCATGTAACTGCAAATTAGAATTTGAGAAATGAAGTCGCTTGTGCATGCTATTAGCACAGATGTCTGAAATTTTCAATGTTTTGTTGTTGTGATTTGGGGGTTCAAACTCCTAGCCCAGGACATGAGCCACATTGCCCACTCATATAATTATTCTTTCATTATACATTTTCCTGCTAGTGATTTTATAATTTAGCTTTTCTGTATTTTTGTTTTCTTTATTTTTCTGTAACAAAAGCAACTACCTAACGTTCAGCTTTGCATTGATGGATTTTTATGGTTAAAATCATCTTATTATCATGAGTTTTCTGAGGATTTTGTTTATTTATTTATTTATTTTTGTTGGTTGTGGGGCTTGAACTCTGGGCTTGGGTGCTGTCCTTGGGCTCTTCAGCTCAAGGTGAGTGCTCTACCACTTGAGCCACAGCACCACTTCTGGTTTTCTAGTGGTTTATTGGAAATAAGAGGCTCATGAACTTTCCTGCCCAGGCTGGTTTTGAACTGCCATCCTCATATCTCAGCCTCCTTAGTAGCTAGGATGACAGGCGTGAGGCACCAGCACCTGGCTACCAAGGACTTTATTTTAAAAGGTATTCTTATTTGTGTTACCTTAACATCATTATGCCCTTAACCAAAATGACCCTTTAACTTTTGAGAAGTAATTATGAGGCATAAATACTAAAACTATATCAGTAATGGGTAGCATAGAAATAGACACACATGGTATTGTTGACTTGATGAAAGGGTTATTTTTCTTTGGTCAGCTTTTCAAACGGGTCCTGTTTCTGGTACCCTGCAAGGCAGGGAGCATTGCAAGGTTCTGAAGGGGGAGAGATTTGTCTTTCTCTGGCGAAGCAGAGGATGATTATGAAAAGAAAGTGGGAGAGGAGAGCTTCCTAGCAGTCTGCTGGCCCAGGGCACCTCAAGTGTGGCGTTGATCAACAGGCAGTACATGTGCACTCGGTTATTCTCAGAATCCTGTCCTCACGTCTCCTCGGAAAGTGGACAGCCCTGGGATGTGTGTTCTTCAGCTGGATGAGCTCTGGTCTAGGTCAGTCTTAATCCTCTGCTCTCCTTGGCTTTCTACTATGTGTTCTGGGCTTACATCCAAGAATGGAGGAAGGGGCGGGAGCAGTAATGAACCTGAGTACTATGGAGAACCAATGGACAGCCCCCTCCCTTCCTTCCTCCCTTGCTCCCTCCCTCTCTCTCTTTCCCTCTTTCCCTCTCTCCCTTTCTTCCCTCTCGTACCGCTTTTCTTCTTTTATTTGGCTGTAGTGGGTTTGAACTCAGGGCTTTGGGCAAGCACTCTTCACTTGAGCCCCTCCGCCACTCCTTTTTGTTTTGTTTTGTTTTTCTGATAGGATCTTGCACGTTCTCCTGCGTCGGCTTCACACTACAATTCCCCCTAATGATGTTTCTGCCATGGGTGGCACACATCACTACACCTTGCTTATTGGCCCTGAATTTAAGCTTTAGGACTGGCACAAATAAAAAAGCAAGACCATGACTCTGATTTGCTGTTGCATGATCTGCCTTCTGCTTTTTGAGAGTTAAGAGGTTTTTCTGTGTACTTACTTTCCTTTAGCTGTTGGTATATTGTTTTGTTAGTTTTCAAGTTCAGATATCTTTTAAACCTTTGGGGTTTCCTTTGAATTTTAGTCAGGTGCATTGCATTAGATAAAAGGCATCTTTGAGAAAACCCTCGAGATGGATTCTTCTTCACTCTGTATGCAATCGAGAACTTTGTGCAAGAAGCCCTTTCCGGCTTTCTTGAGCCCTGACTCCTGACAAGATCTTCAAGGCACCACTTTAAAACTTCCCAGGGCCTTAATGAAGTGTCTAGCAGAGACTCTTCTGATTTGATCTTTAACCTGAGAGCTCACTGGACCAGTAAACCCTGGATTTGATCTTTGCCCTAAGATCACTTCTTTGAGAGCTTCTTGCTGGCTGGATAAACAGGAATGAGAAAAATGGCTTATTTTCTAGCCTAGAAAATCTTGGGTTGGAAAATTTCCTCTCAATTCTGCTTGGACAATTGTAGTTATCTTTCTCTTCCTGCACTTAATGGGAGGTAGCTAAATGAAGCCAATTGTCCCTTTCAGAAGAACGTTTTCTTCCTCCCCTGTGATTTGGTTGCTTGTACCTGGTAAGAGCTACCCCGCCCCTGCCTGCAGCAGCCACAGCATGGTTGCCTGTCCACACTTCCCTGTGTCTCTGCTTGCCTTCAGTCTGCTCACAGCCTGGTCTCGTACTAGTTCTATTATCACTTCTCAGTTGCTAGAATAAATTACTGCCCTCCCCCCCCCCTCCTGGCTACCACCAAACATGAGGAAAATAAAATCAACTATTTTATTTTCTCGTGGTTAGTTAGACTATTGAAGACAACAGTGGTGGTTTTTATTGTCCTTGGTTCCTCAACCACAGAGGCTTGGCTGTGCCTCCGTGGGTACCGTGGTGTATCTCCGATGGCTCCACGCCGTGGGCTGCATAGTTGGGGCTTGAAGCTTTACGCACCTGCAGGAAAGTGAGCTCCAGGGCTTAATAGTTGAGATCTGATTTCTATGTCTGTCCTACGAGATGCTGGCCTATGGAGGTTGAGCTGAACGTGGAGCATCAGAGCTGTGTGTGACGGCTCATGCTTATGATCACAGGTGCTTGACAGGTGCTGGGCTCAGGCAGGCAAAGCAGAGACTTCATCTAGAGCAAAACAGAACAATGAACTGGAGGGGGGAAGATGACCTTCGAGGTGTGGCGCACGGCAGAGCCAGTGTGGGGCTCGGGCTCAGAATCCCAGCACCGCATCGCCACTGCTCACACGGCAGCTTGCCTGTCAGCCCCGGCGGTGGTGGGCTGGAGACGGGGTGCTCTGTCAAGTGCACGGACGTACCGCTTGTGAGTTCACAAGTAAAGAGGCAGCGACTGGAGCTAGTGGTCAGACTTTTTCCCCCAGAAGGCAAAAAGGTTTGTAACAGGAGACTGGGGGGGGGTCCCCCGGGTGCCACAAGGGAGCATCACTGAGCCAGCCACGTGGAGAGGGGGCACTCAGGCCTTGGAGAAAGAGCCAATCCTCAGCTTGTGTATTCTTGCCATACGCACTCGGCCTGTTGTTCCGTGAAGGGATTCTATGGCTACCGCCTCCTTCAAGAGGCTCTCTTCCTTTATGAAGTTATCCTGGACTCCTCCATTGTTCCCTGTGAATACTAACCCACCCTTGGGTGCCAGCCCTGTCAGATGAGCGCTCGGCGGGCACCGTCTGGAATGGTTGACTGCGCTGCCTCCTCTCAGGAGCGTGGTGGTGGCGTTGGAAGCGCTAAGCTTGGGCAAACGCTGATGCCATCATGGACGTGCCTCCCTGGCAGCTTCTCTGTTCCTAGGGGACGTCATCATGTTACTTGTGTTGTCAGAACGCCGTCACTTGTTGCTGAAAGGTTACGTTGAGGCTCTAAAGAAAGAAGTTTAACTAGACTCGGAACACACTCACCTGTGGTCATGTGGCTCTTGTGAATACTCCTTGTGTCCCAAGTCTCCCCACAGAGTCCCTGTCACCAGAGTCAAGAAGGAAACTTTGTATGAAGGGGCCGCGGGTGACGGGCTACAGGTAGAGTGCTTGTGTAATTTATCATCAGGAGTGTGAACTTTCTTGGAGCTGAGAAAACAGACCAAAACAAAGCACAACCAGGGCTGTTTAGTTTTTCATACTAATTTTACGACAGAGTGGATAATTTTGGGCTTGTAAGGCAAATGCTTCCATAAATCAAAGGAAATAGAACAAGGCGCAGCCTGGTCGCTCACAGAGAAGCTCTTAGTTTTCTTAATCCTCTTGGCAGAGAGTTTTTGAAAAAGTGGTCTCAGGAGTCAGTACACAAATGATGAGAGACATTTATACAACTAGAAGCCTCATTGGTATATAATGTATTGATTGCCTCTTTTATAGAGAATTCGACAGATCAGATCTATAGCTGCAATATTTTTATGCCATTTCAAAATTTTACACGATCCCAAATTCCTGATTTAAAAGTCTATATTCTGTATCTTTAGACTTGACTCTTGGAATGCCGGGTCTTGTTTCTTAGTGCTCATGAAAGACCTCTAAAACTTGAGCCATGATTCAGCTAATGCCCTAACTGACCTTTCTTAATCAAGCCACACTACTTTCAGCCACCGGAATTTATGAAGCCTGGCTTCATACCAAGGGTTTTCCTCAAGAAAGGCCCTCAGTGGACCAGAAACTCTGCTCAGAAAGTAGCAGACATTTATTGATCATTTTTTGGAGTACACAGGCAAGGACTGTAAGGGATTTTTTTTTTAAAGGAGCAAACATGAAACTCTCTGGGAATTTATTATCTAGTGGAACCATGAATGTTTGTATATAAAATGGAGTATCTCTGTATTGGTGGCATCTCTTGTATCTCCTGTGATGATGGTGTGTTCTTTAAATGCACCGTGTGTCTTTAATAGCTGGGCATCTGACCTCATTGAAGGTACCAGTTTCACTCCATATCTCTTCACTGTCTCTGATAATGCTTTATCTGTGATCAGTTCCCTAAACCTCTGAGATTAGGTTGAGTATCTGTCATGTCCGTAGGTGTTTCAATAGTTAATGTTTGCCATCACCCACCGTGACAGGCACGTTAACGTAATTAACTCTTCCCAACTTAGGAGGTACTTTTTCCCATCTTTTAGATGAGGACACTGCAATACCTGGAGTGAGGTGACTTGCCTCAAATCCCCAATGAGGGAGTGGTAGAGCTGTGATCTAAGCAGTGGTTTCTCTCTGGAGCTTGCTTTCTTCAGGTAGAGGGTACGGGTTCACTGGTAGTCCCTGCTAGGAGCCATTAATTAAAAGTATAAGGATGACATGAGAGGAGATAAAAATCAATATCTCAAATGAAAGCCATACAAAAGTAATGAACTAGTCACCCTTGTGAGAGAGTTCAGCAAGGTTGCCAGATGGAAGATAAACAGAACCAGTGGTATTTTGCAGAACTAAATAAATTATTAGCTAGCATAACACAGCAATAAAATAAACCACAAGACATCATGCACAAAGCAATATGATTCACTTGAAGATTGTATAGATGGCATAGGCCCAGAAAACATTAGCATAATCTATGATGCAGAAAAAGTTAATATCCAGGTACTAGAAGAATAAGAAGGAACAGAATCTTCTAAAGTTAAGCAGCTATAGCTATGAAAATGATTCTAGTAAACAGATCAATACAGTAATATGAAAAACACTTCTTCTAGTTCTGAGAGGTAGAGAGGACGTTGGTACAAAATTAAAGAAGCTACAGAAGACAGATCATAAAAAGAGCTTATTTTATGTGATGAGTTTATATTATGGGCCAAACAATGCAAAAACACCAGTGTGAGAGCCGACTCTGGTTGTACAAGAGATTGTGAAATACCCATCTCCCTCTTTTTCAAGGCAAAAGGGAGTTGGGACAAAGAGAATTGTTAAGGGCGGATGCCAGGGGGGATATTTACTCTGGACTGCTCTCATCCAGAGAGCAGCTACTTGGAAGCCAGTGGAGCGAAGCCAATGGCATTGCAATAATGCTTGCTACTGGTGATGAGGTATAATAGTCAAATCGAAAATGTGAAATAAGAAGGAACTGAAAACCTACTATAACTGCCCTTTCTAGGTAACCCATAGATTTGGAGGTGCCAGCTCTGAGCCTGCTGCGTTCCTCCATGTTAGAGATGGGTTTTACACACATTTTGAACGTAAGCTTAATATACAGGAATGGCACTGTTTGTGCATGTTCTTTGTGCATCGATTCCTAGGGGAAGATTAAAATCAGGATCCAAATGTATCGCTAAATGCCAATTTGACTTCTGTATTTAACTCTTTTCTCATCTGGGTTAAAATGATTAAATGATTAAAATGAATCAATTAGAGAAACTTCATTGGGTGGTTAAATCTGGTCTTCCTGTTGATGAAAAAAACACAGATGAATTTATATATGCTGAAATAGTCCATTGTGACCTTTATAAATAGTCCTTGGACAAGAGTAGTTTTTATCTCTAATCTCTTTTAAAGATAAAGATAAGGCAAATGGGGTGCAGTGACATTAGATGCTAAGCTAAGATTACGGAACTTATTTAAAGACACAACCGAGACCAGGGCTCGAGCCATATTTATGTTAAGCGTAGCAAAGCTCCAGGTTTTATCAGGGAGTGTTCACTCTTGGTGTTGCAGGAACTATGGTTTGGAAAGTCTTAATACTTTCATGATGAGTAGAATTGGGACTCTCTCACCAGGGACCAGACTCTCTTGATCGCCAGCCTTTGGAGGCTGACACACACTCAATGTTTGTCAAACAATCTTGTTTTCAGTAAATTGTTTCTTTAATGGTGTACCCTTAGTTGTAAGCTGGGCGTGGTATGCACACCTGTAACCCCAACTATGTGGAAGGTGGCGGTAGGAACGTGAGATCCAAGGTTATCTCTGGACAGAAGTACAAGACCCTCTCTACAGAGTAAACTAAGGCATACCAGGACTGGGGTGGGGTGGGGATGGGAGTAGGGCATGGCTCAAATGGTGGAGTACTTGCCCAGCAAATGTGGAGTCCTGAGTTCAAACCCTTAACACTGCTCCAGAATTTAGAAGACAATGATGACAATCCCTTTGTGGGAACAGCTTGCTGGTCGCTCCTTCAAGAAAAATGTCAGTCCACAGAGCAGGAGCAAAGGTCGTGCGAATGACGAGGTCTTCTGTCATGGGAGCGACACTGTTCACTCGGTCTCGGATAAGTGTGTGGCGGTGGTGGAGGACTCAGTGCTGGCCTCGGGCTGCAGGGTGGACGTGCCACGCTGTCCATCCGTGGAACGCCAGCAGCCACAGGCCTCCATCGTTGCCCAGCCGTTCACCCCACCAACTGCCAAGTAAACTTCATTAATAGAGACAGCTTGGCCCTTAGCAGTTTGCCAGGCACTACTGCCTTGCTGTATAAACTTTGACGTTTACTTGGCAGGCGCCAGCCAGCAGGCCCTGCTTTAAAAACAAGGCATTTGGGACCGCTGCGGCAAGCTTGCTGCCACTCTGTTGATTCACAGATCCAACGTTCAGTGCAAATCACGTTCTCCGTCTTCCCGGGGAGCGGAGTGGGAGGGCCCGAGGTCCAATCAGCATGGATTATGGAAGTTAGATGAGTGGCAGTCACACTAGAAATACTATCTGGAAACGGGATGGGCGCCAAGGGATTGCGTGGACTAAGGTGTTTAATAACAGAGCAACGTAGCCTTAGATTACTTTATTGGAACCTGTTGTTCCTAGGGATAGCGGTAATGACACTTCCTCTCTCTGTAAGGGACTGGTGAGAAGCCACAGACATGTTGGAATCCAGTTATTTACCAGCAGGAGACAGGCGGTATCATTAAGCAGCCGTTTCCACGGATGGAGTGCTATCAGCAGGTAATAGGGAGTGTGCGTCATTGCACATTGTTATATGGTGTTTCCTGCGGTAACAGACAATGCTCATCTCCCCGTAGCAGCCCTGAGCCATCACAGAGATAGGTGTCATTATGGCTGCTATAAATCATGCTACATGTTTTAATAGTTAAAAGATTACCTATCGTGCCAGCACGGAAAAATTGTTTGTTGTGATCAGCTGATTTTTATGATGAAGAATATGAGTTAGACGGACCTTTTGCCAGGAATATCAGGTGAATTCCAAAGGAAAACAGTCATTTAAAACTTGGTGACCTTACAGTTTGGGGGGACTCATTTCCCTTTCTCTGAAAGTGTTCCAAGTTCAGAAAGCCACCCAACAAAATAGCTTTTCATATACATTTTAATTTATGATCCATGTATAATCATTGCTAGTCTATGAAGATAGTGGGTACATGGAACAGAGCCCCAAACTGGCTACAGCTTAATTCACACCTAGCTAGTTTGTTGTCGCCGGGAGCTACAAGTTAGCAAGATGGAGCCTGGCCGATGGAATGAAAGTGAGGGCTCTCTGTATTCTCGAAGGCGTCTTTCCCTTCTCTCTCATTCATTTTATTTAGAATTAGTAGTTTATTCTTATATCATTCTTTCTGCATTCTTGCTTCTACCATCATGGCTTTCATGTTTCCTGACAACTTGACTCAGTGTAACTACTTCTACAAGCTTCATCTTTTCTGCCCCAGCTTGTCTCTGCGAACCTGCCTTTCTGTGGCCAAGTTTGACCATTTTCTTCTTTGTGAGAAGTAAACATTGAATCAAGGAACATGCATGTCTTCAAGATAGACTGCTTCAACCCAAGGTATTAAAAATCCTTCTTCCCAGCTGGAGTCAACACCATTACTAACCTGTGTTTCCCCGACATTTTTCATCTAGCAGGACTTCCCTGAGGAAGGAGTTAGTGTGAACTTAGTGATTGCAAATTAGCACCTGCTAGTGCTCAACTAGACTGCAGGTGTGCGGATGGCCACTTTTTCTCATGCCAGCACAACTTTTCGTGAACATTCTTATTACTCTTTTGATGGTATGCTGCAATGGATTAAGTAAGCTTGTTAAAAAGGAATTTGAAAAGCAGTCAACTAGAAAAGCATATTTTTAAAGAGTAAAGGAAAACAATGAAATAAGAATTAGTCTTACGTCAGGGTAAAATCAGTTAATCTTTTCTGATCAATCATTCATTCTTCCGTTTTCCCCTAAATACATGATGTCTAAGACCTGTTCATCCTAAGTGAAGTAGTTTTGGGATGCCTATCCTCACGACCTATTTGAAGTTATCTCTTCGAGACAGTCTTAGATTCTCTGGTGCTCGGGTCACTTCTGGTTTGCATCTGCCCTTCCTATCTGTGGGCTCCACACACAGATGTGTGAGGTAGTTATATTTGATGATCTCAAATTATTTTTTTACCTGTCTTTATTCCCTGGATAATATAGCATAACTCTGTAACAGTTATCTTGAGAGATACACGTAATATAGAGATGATTTTAATACATGAGAGGATGTGTGTAGGTTGCCTGCACACACTACTCGGTGTTGTCGTAAGAGCTGAGTATTGATGGACTTCCGTGTCAATGGCATCCGTGCTCACTGAGGGCTGAAGGCATCTCGTGGTCATGTCTTCTCTAGATTGTCTCAGCTCCCTGTTTCCACAGCTTAACACAGGATCTGTGGAGTCCACAGGGGAAAGAGGGCATGGTTACCCATGCCTGGATCTAAGTGCTGGATGTTGGAGACTGACAGAGAGGCCTCGGGCAGAAGGGCTAGCTTTCTTCTGATGGGACTGGGACACTGGTCACTGGGTGGATGATTTCCTTCCACTACTGACATCCCGAGACTCATCGGCTTCATCTCTGTAGATTTAATTCCTTCACCCACTGCCTTCACACCGGGCTCTCTTCAGTCTCCTTTCAAGACAATCACAGGTGCCTGCAAGCTTTTCTCTTCTAGTTGGTGAGTTTCTTTTCTTTTCTTTTCTTTTTTTTTGGGGTCCAGTCGTGGGGTCTGAACTCTGGGCCTGGGTGCTGTCCCTCAGCTCTTCAGCTCAAGGCTAGCACTCTACCACTTGAGCCACAGTGCCACTTGCGGCTTTTTTTCTTTTTGCTTATGTGGTGCTGAGGAATCGAACTCAGGGCCTCAGGCATGCAAGGCAAGTGCTCTACCACTGAGCCACCTTTCCAGCCCCTAGTTGGTGAGTGAGTAAAGCCAGTTATTAGGACATCTGGCTGAGTAAATATTTTTAAGTAAACAGTTCTGGAGGATGTCAGCTTGCTGGCATGCATAGAGAATGGAAATACTGTGTGGATTTACAATGGCAATAAAATTTTACTACCACGGTAGCAGTTAGAACCAGATTATCTAAAATATTGTCATTACTTTTAGCAGGAATACCTTTTATGCCATGAGTCATGCTGAAGTTTGGCTAAAATAGTTGTTAATTTATTTCATAAATTAGATGTCATACGGCTTTGCTTTGTATCAGCGCACATGTAAGACTACCTGTTAAACATAGGATGGTACTATTTTAGCTTTTCTGATGGTGTCCTCGCAGCACATGTAAACTCTGAAAATCAGACATAGTTTGAAATATGATATTATCTGAAGTACCGAGCAGAGACTTGCTGCTTCAGCTAGTGTAGATGTTTACAGCTAAGCTTCAGCATCTCTCTTAGACATCATACCATGACATCAAATCTGGAAGGCACTGGCTATCACATTGGCTTTTGTAATCAAATGGGAGACCTTTATTTAGAGAACCACACCGTACGTGGCTGTCATGGTCATCATGGATGTGGGCAAAATTACGGGGAACTCTGAAGATCCTAGCAAAGATTTCATGTACAAGATTCAGTCTTGCATTTTGAGTCTTTCTCCACTCAGGTCTCCCCGTGTTTTACGGCATGAATCAGGTGCATATCTAACCATAAGTCTGAGTTACAGAGGGTTGGTAAATACTTGACTTTTTGTCTCTTCATCCCTACCTGTGAATCCTACAAAATCCTTGTGGCCAGCTGGTCTCTTAAAGCACCATCTCATCATGGTGTCCCCTGGAGATGTCCCACAGACCACAGTGGCACCTGCCAGCCCAGGGCAGCCTATGGGAGGTTGGGTAAGGAAAAGGGTGCCGTGTAAAAATGAGTATGAGCCCTTGCAATACAGTCTCATAGCGGACAGTAAGGTATGGGAAGCCAGGCCCAGTCACGGTATATAACCCATCCAGAGATTTAGAAAATCGAGCATGTTTGTTGAAAAGGAAAAATGACATCATACAGTGTTTCAAGCATTTTCTGAAGACAAAGAAATACCATGTGCCACAGAGGTGGACAGTTTTGTTCTGGAAAGGGTCACCTAAGAAATACTTTAGGCTTTATTAGTATGTGCGTGTGTGTGTTGTGTGTGTGTGTGTATGTGTGTGTTTGGTTTTGGAGATCACATTTTGGTACATTCCCCAAACGTGTGTTTGGGCTTTGTAATGGAAATGATTTCTGTCCTCAGTCCTGGCTTCTCAGCTTTGTCCTTTGGCTGGAGAGTAGCCAGGGACACAGTGGGTGTGGCCGGTCACAAGAGAACTGGACTTAGAACAACAGGTGGCTGCTGAGATTTGGCCCGTGAATCAGTCTTCGGCAATAGTGGGCTGTGACATGAAGCAGTTGTTTATTTCACTTTCTGTTGTTTCATGAGGTAATTTAGAAAGAATGGGTGCTTTACATTACATAATATGTGTAATTCAACCACCCAGCTTCTCAATGAGTTTGCTTATGTAAGGAAATCAGAAATTTAGATAATTTAATGACTAATTGAAACTTCTGAAAAAATAGTGGAACAGTGTACTGTTTATCCAAAATAAACACCAGAATATGGGAACATGATTTTTTAAGGGGAGAGCAAAGGAGAGGCACAGGAATTGTGGGAGGAAGGGTGAGCAAATTCAGTCAAGATACCCAATGTACATTATGTAAAAATTGACTCAACTTGAGGGATGGGGAGAAATGCGGGGGAGAATGAAGGACAGGGTGACACTGACCAAGGAACACTGATCTCATAACCTGACTTATGGAATTGTAACCCCTTTGTGCAACTACTTAATAATGATGATAACATACATTTTTTAAAAGAAAAATATTGGAGGACAATTTAGGGTCAACCTTGGTCTAAAGAACAAAGTAAAGCCACCGAAGTGGAAACCCAAGCCTAGACTTCTAGTTGGTGAGCATATATGCATCACTTTCTATTGCTATTAAAACTGCCTGAGACTAGGTTTTGTGGCATATGTATAGATCAAGATGAATTGTGTGGTGGAAAGAAATTTAAACTCTTTACAAGAATCTAGAAGGAGGGGGGAAGGTGGTTTCTCTCTTACTCAATCAATTTTTGGTGCCAGAAAATTATAAGGGAAGTAAAAATTGAAAGAAAAAGTGTGAATAACATTCCCTTGGCACTAATAAACTTAACACTGAGATGTATTCATTAAGCTCATAAGCTTCGTTGAAAGTACTCTGTTTCCAAGAAATCTTAATCTGAATTCCCTGAACGCAGGAGCCAATTTACTGGTAAAAATTCTGAATACACACATTTTAGGGATTGTCATCATTGAAGAATAGAACCTGGGACATTTTTAGGAATAGAAGTGTGGCCTAAAATTGTTTTCATCATTATGAGAGAGTGATAAAAACAAATAACCATTACAAACACACACACACACACACACACACACACACACACACACACACACACACACACACACACACACACACACACACACACACACACACACACACACACACACACGATCCATTTGGGAAAAATAAACTATGTACAGCAGGGGGATTTCTTTAAATGAAATCATGCTTCAACAATGGGAGACATTTGCCGAGTACTGTGAAGTCATGAGAGAAGTTCCACAGGGTTTTTGGTTTTCTTGTTGAGTTCTCTTTGATTTTGAGAATTTTAGTTCTGGTGTCCTTGTTGGAATACTTAAAAACTGAAGCATTTAGACTATCTTATAGTAACCCGTAGTGATGTGAAAGATTACACTGAATGGAATTAGTAACCTCCAATGTCTTTTTTCAATTGTATCTTAAAAGGAGGCAGTCAAGCGAAAACTGTTTCTAGTGACCCTCTCTGATACTGCCACAGGACTGATTTATGCACAGTCTTCCCTTCAAAGAAACTTTTATTTGGACAATCAATTGGGAAGCACAAAAGAAATCTTGGCTACAGTGGCCTTTGTGATAGCTGGCTTTCATTTACAGTGTTAACCATTACCTTATTTTTTTTTCCATTGCAAGAATAAATATACTTAAAATCAGAACATGAGTTTATGTTAATAGGGATATTATCCATGCAACGATTTCACACAAAGCCCTCTCCATTTTTATTCAACTAGAAATACCATCTACAGGCTTGCTTGTCTTCAATTCACCATTTTTAGCTCAATTGGTTAAGCTTTAAAGTGTATTATTAGTATCATTGTTATTATTATTTGTAGTATTGGGGGTTGAACCACAACTTCCTATATCTAGGCAAGTGGCTTTTACCATTTGAATTGCATCCCCAGCTGACTTGTTTGTATTTTTAATTTTGAAGATAGTGTCTTAAGAACTTTTCCTAGTCTGGCCCTGAACTGGTGATCCTCCTCCTTTCACTTCATTAGTAGTTGGGATTATAATTATGTATCATCATGCCTGGCTAATTGTACTTCTTCTCTTTATATTCTGATTAACAAAACTACATGTACTCAGTATAGATATAGTAAAAACAACAGCAAAAGGTAAAGTGATACATATATTAAAAGCAGGTACTGAAAAACAACTTAGACCATTCTTTCCAGGGTTATTATTATTATTTACATAGTTGATGCAAAACAGAGATGGAAAATTAGCCTTGTGTCTTTGCTTGTTTAACAGGGCATTGAGACAATTCCTTGTAGTGTTATAGAGGCTAAAAATTAGAAAATTTCCACAAAGGCCACTTGTGCGCCAGGGAAGCAGACATCTGCTCCGGCTGAGAAGCCGGCCTTCTCAGCATGAAAGAGGCCAATGCTGAAAGCTCTTGGAGAGTCACAGGGGCACGTCAGGGCACAAGGGCTGAAGATCTGGGGGTTCATCCATTTTCCAGAACATAGGTGCAGACGACATGCTCATCGTCTCTAGGTGAGGTTTAGTGAGAACTCCTCCTCATCAGTGCCGACAAGTCTTAATCTCTTCTGGTTGCCAAGGGAGAGGGGTGATTAGGCCAAATACAAATCTCCTTATGGAAAGCAAACAGGAAATAAAGAGAGTGGGAAATGAATTCCATCACAAAACTCAGAGACAGTGAAATACCATCAGATGCGCGATGTATGTCATTTTTAGGTCAAGCCACCAAGGCCAGCCAACTTTATGCAGGAAAGAGAGCGGGTGTGTCAGGAAGAGAGGGGATGGAGATGGTACCACAAATTCCAAGAAGAAAGAAAAAAGCCTTATTCAGTGAAATCTAAATTTGAGCAGAATCCATTGCTGGGAGAAATAGAGAAAGATGTTCTTGCTTCTACAGGTGGAAGCTCTCAGAAATTATATCTTGCGAAATGGAGAGAAATTCCTAGAAAGGAAGGGGTGGGTCTGTTGGTGGCAGCTTCTGGAGTTGAAGCTGGAGGAGCTCAGAATGGTAGCCATGCCAATCTTTGATAAGTACCTATCCGCTTCACTGTCTGTGGCTGATGGGCAGGCACGCACCTACCTTCATCACATCCTTTTCCTCACCTGGAAACATAGACACGCAATCTAAAGTGACCAGCACATTCTTCCCTGTTCCCAGAGACGGTGTGCAGTGGGGTAGCCATGGCCTTGGGATTGGACACCCACTTCGTTTCTCTTTGCAGACAGCTTTGCTTTCCTAGAATTAAATTCCTTAGGAGAATGCGTCTGGGTTTAATGATGATGTCATATCTTTATTGTTTTCTGATTCCTGTTGGACTTTGGCCAATGACTCATGGATTTAAAAACGGGTGACTGAACTTCCAAGCAACGAGACATTCCTTCTGTATCTTCTTGTTTACTGATCTCTCAGCCTGAATTTTCAGGCTTTAATTTTTTAAAATAAATTACTTCACAGGCCACACATGCTTAATTGTGGAAAAATGTTCCAAAGATGATCTGGAAAAAAGTGTGCTTTTTGTACATTGTTCACTACAATCTGATAGTATCAGATTTCTTTTAAAGTTCTTAAAATATTCACAATCATGGTGAACGTGTCCCTTTCCTCCTTTCTCTAGGTCTGTTTATTTATTGCATAGAATTTAAAGCTATGATTTTAGGAGACTAATGATTTTAGATTATGATATACCCTTTCATAGGTTGACATTTTCATTATTATAGAGTATCCCAATCCTCCTTTTATCTGTATTATCCTATAAGACTCTTATGAAGAGTTTTCATTGTGATATTTCTGTATATGCACAGGATATATTTTGCCTCGCTATCTTTTTAACGGCTTCTTAATTGAAAGTCTCTTTTGATATTAATACAGCTGGAGCTACCCTAGTCTATTTCATTTAGTGTTTAGTTATTTTTGTCTCTGTCTGTATTCAGTCTTTCTTTGTTTTTACGTTACAGAGGCGGAGTCTTGTAAGTTGCATGTAGCTCTATTTTATGTTTTGATTTTTAATTTGATTTGATCATCAGTATTTTACAGAATATTTAATTCATATTCATCTGTTGTAACTATGGCTAAATTACATGTACATGTATTGTCTGACCACTTTTTTCTATTTAACTCAGCTCTTCATGACTTTTGTTTATTTCTTGCCTTTGTCAACTTTGATTAGTCTGCTTTTTATTTGTTTGTTATCTAATTATCTTGCTCTTTTTTCCATATGTATTATAACACACATCTTTGAGTTCATGCCTAGCTGCTGTCGGTGGCAGTGTGACTGGTTCCCAGGAGACTGACGAGAGGGAACCATAAATCAGGACACCGGGAATTTAGTACCAGGAGGTTTTTTTTCAGTTTGGGCCTGTACACCAGCACAGCAGGTCTGAGCAGCTGTACTTTGGATTCACATGGGTGGGGCTAAATTGCTATGGCAAACATCACTGTTGAATACACTAATGTTGTTCCCCTAAACTAGATCTCATTTCATGCTCTTTATCTGGAATATGGTGGATGCTTCATTCCTTTGCCCCTAGCACAACCCACCTTCCACGAAAGATAGGCTGCCTTTCAGCAAGTCTTCCATTTCCACTTCATTGTCTAAAGGAAGCACATTACATGCCTTCCCCTCTCGAGAGGATGGCCCCATGACCCCTGAACGTGCCTTGTGGGCACCTTGATTCCTGGAGGCTGTGTTCTCAACATGGGGGTAGGGAGAGAGTAGACCGCACAGGGATTTAATCACAGCTGATGACGGGGCTTGACTGGGAGCCTCTGTGCATACGCCCATGCCACGTAAACCAAGCTGCATGGTGCATGGGATGGAATGTTAACATTGTTTTTCTTTTGCCAGTTCTGTGGTTTGAACTCTGGGCTTGGACACTTCCCTAGCTAGCATTCCACCCCTTGAGCCACAGCACCCCTTCTGGATTTTTCTGAGTAGGTTTTGGGAGATAAGAGTCTCATGGACTTTCCTGCCCAGGCTGGCTTTGAACCACGATCCTCAGATCTCAATGAGAAGCTAGGATTACAGGCATGAGCCACCAGTGCCAGGCTAACTTCATCTTTGAAATAATTCTTGAGTTTTAAAATTGATTGTTCTTTTTGAACATGCTTGGTCAAACTGAGCTTGATAAATCCACGAACAAGGCATTTTAACTGTAGTTTTGAAAAGATACATTACCACATACACTTTGGTGTGCTATACTCTATCTGAAGGAATTGTTTCAGTGTGATTTAAGCCCTTCCAGAGGAATACAAACTTCACATTATTTCCATAAAGATAATGTCACTGATAATTAAGCTGGATCAAAATTTCACAAGAAAGTGAGTCCTTAATTATGTTTTTGAATATCAGTGTGAAACTCTTCCATAAATTATTAGCAGGAAGAATCTAGCAGCTCCCTGAAGGAGTAATGTATTATGAGGAGGTAAGGTTCATTTTAAGAATGAGAGATTATTAGCTCTATTAAAATAATGTACCATACTCATGTATCTAAGGGGAAAATCAGCTACATCTCTATAGATACTGAATATTGAGTCAAAACCTATTCAACAGTTACTGTCATCGTTGAAAAAAATAAAGACAAATCTATCAAGTAGGAGGTAAACATTTTGTAACCATGAAAGACTGTAAGCACACACATACACACACACACAGATATACAATCCAAACACTTTGCAACTATGGCAAAATGTCAGAGGTAATTCTGCCATTTCTGCTCAAAGTACAAATAAGACAATTATACACAGCTTTCAACCCTAATGATGGTACCATACCAGTTTAGCCAACAAACAGAAAAAAAATTTGAGCTCTAAAATTCAGGTGTGAAAAAATGCTGTATTTTGATGACTAATTATTCAGAAATCTCCGACTCTAATTGTCACTTTCTAATCATTACCCAAGTCTAGCATCTAAAAGATAACAGAATAAATACATAAGTATGACTTGTTAGAAAAGTAATCTCCTTTTGTTGGGGAAATACAAATAAGAATGACAAAGTAGGAGAGAAAAAACCTAAAATTTTCTCTCTAATTTAAAAAGAGATATTTCTTTTTAGAACTTGTGTGGGTCCTAGCAAGCCATAGAGCCATGAGGAAAGAACCTGAATGGACATTTTGTGAAAAGAGATGTACAAACAGCATTTCAAGAATACATATTCAACCCATATGTGCATATTTATTCAAATCCTTATAAATTTGAGTCTGATTATTTTAAGGAGTGAGAGATTTTACATGTATGTTTCTAACTTTGCTTATATTTCATAAGGTGTTTTTTCCCAGGATGCCTGGGAACTAGTAGAAATGGTCCCCCAAGAAACCAGAGTAGAAGGAATACAATACTTACAGAAGAGGTAGAGTGCGATTTCTACAACTATGTTGCAATGCTATTTCACTTACCCGTCATTGAATAGACAACCTCGATAGAAAGAAAATACAATTCAATGGAAATTTGTAATTTGTAAAGTGAGAGGTTCCATCGCTCATGATGACCTGAGAAGTTGGGCGCTCAAAAGTATCCAAATTTGACATTTATATTTCATAGGTTTGAAATTTCTTTTTGAATTATTGAAATTAATGAAATGATAATCTTATTAAGGTGCTAGTATATTTTTTACCACCTTAATTTCGATTTATAAAATTAATTGATCTTATTTTTATGACTTATAAACTCACAGACTTCAAAATCTTTATTTTGCCAAATCTACAAATCCTCTTACGTTGATTTTTAAAAAATATTACTTGGCATTGCTACCCGGATATTTGATAAATATATACTTAGCGTTGTTTTTCTGGTTATCTTATTCTTAAAGGAAATCTGGAATTTGTGAAACAATGTGAAATAAGGGTAGAATTTTCTCTGACAGAGATAATCAGTTGCTTCCTTGAACTTAATAAAATTATCCTCTCCATCCTACTCTTCAAAACTCAGACTTACAGTGTTTCCTTGAGTCAGTTTTCAATTCTTTAGTGTGGAGAAGCCAAACATACTTCATGATGATGTAAAGTTTCTTTTTATTTTTTGTTTTTCTCTTAAAAAACGTGTCACCAATAGATATTTTTCTAGATGAACTTAAGGTCCATAGTGTCAATTTCACTTCTTTTGTCCACTCTTACGTGTCACCCTCAATTTCATTTCTTATGAAGTAATTTGGAAAGAATGATTGCTTTTTATAATACATAGATAGTGTTTCCATCCAGATGTACTTCTCTTACTACTCCACTGTGCTTTGGTTTTCAGTCTACTTGTCTTGACCAGACAGCACCAGTATATTTCTTGTCGCACTGATTAGTGTATTGTATCGTGTGGATTAGATGTTTTTTCTGCATATTGCTTAGATGTAGAGTGATGCATATGAAACTCATGGGATATTTAATTTTTATTTATCACTTATTTGATCCTAGCATCTCCTAGAATCTGCCATTGTAGTCTTCCAACAACTCAGATAACTGTTTAATCATATAATTGTGGTAGCAATTGACATTTCCATTTCTCCTTTTGAAAAGTTGGAATTTCAAAAGGAGAAAATAGTTTTTCAATGGAGATGTAATTATTTTTCATCTGGAATAGTCAAAGAATAGGCATCAGGGTATCTTATTCTTGTTCCTGGGCCTGAGACATCGTTCAGTGGTTCAGACCTTGCATAGCAAACAGGAAGCCTGGAGTTGATTGTCCAGCATTGAAGAAAATAAAAAAAGTTCTTATTCTTCAATACAGTGGGGACAGGCACAGTGAGTTACTAAGAGATGTGAAGGTATTCACTTTCATCGGGAGTGTGTCTTGAAGAAGAAATCATCGGTGTTGAATGTTGTCCAGTGCCTTGTGAAGCACAGAGTGCTGTGTGTCCAAGACCACGCTGAGAGGAGCATTGCACCCCCTCCAGCAGCGGGCACCCCGAGGAAGCTGCCTACTCCCTGGGTTTTATTTGGAAGCTGGCGATGGAAAGCGCAAGTGTCCTGAGAGTCACAGGGCCCAGAACCCGTGGTGTGTTTTGTTTTTCATGACTCGTGGTGTGCAGTAGGTGACCAGCAGGGCAAGGGCTCCTTTGTGGTCTGCTGAGGGGACAGAATGGTTTTTTCACGGGAGAACTTGCATGAAAAAATGTGAGCCTGGGTCACTGGGGTCTCAGCTCCTCCGGAAAAGAGCACACAGGTGTGTTTGCCCCGTGGGTGGGCTCCTCACGTTCACTTTGCACCCTCCTATTTGTCATTCCTTGTGCCACTCACCTTTAAACAAAGGATGTTCTCCATCTGTCTAGCCAGTAAGACTAAGAAACAAGCCTGTCTTCTGTGTTTAAGAGCGCTGTTGGTTCCATTAGAGGAAGGAAGGGTGGAGTTGAGGCAGATCCTAACTTTTTGAAACACTGAGTCTTGCCGTTTGAGCGTGTTCGTTTTGCTTTTCGATCCTAATGCCCGGAACACTTAGTTTCCAGACTCCTCTGGGGACTGGTCAGACGTGCCTGGGTGTGCACGCCCAAATCTCACCGCTGTCGTCTACTATTAGAGAGCTTATTTATTTCCATTGCTCTCTTTTTTTTGATTTCGGGGTCTGATAGGTTATTTTAATATTCAGTGGAAGCCCAATGTGACATTGTCAACTGTTTTTGTGAGACATTAAGCTTTACTGTCACAATTGTGCTTACCAGAAACACAATTACAGCTCTGTAAGTCTGCAAGATACATACTTTCCAGTTATGAATACATACGCTAATTGGGAGTAATCACTGTCATTTTCTTCGTATGTATTAAATGTCTGATTTTGTAATACAGATAATACGTAGTGCCACATTTGCCTGGGATTATACACACGCCCTTCTTGGAAGATGTTTTGTTCAGTCTGGAGGGCCTTTTGAGAGCACCGTGCTGTAGGTCCCGTTCTCTCCCCCACCCCCCTCGGGAGCAGTCCCCCCTCCCCCGTGAGCCTCAGTCTACCTCCCTCGGCTGGTTGTCCAGATCTTCCTGAGGTGCCGGGTTCAAGCTTTCTTTAGGCCAGCTTGCTGCTGCTTTCCAGTGCCAACTGCTGAGTGTCTTCAGCCACCTGCCATATTCCCTGTGAGAGCTCTGGCAGAAACTTCTGGATTCCTTCCAAAGAGGAGACTTTGTTAGCACAGTCCTCTCCTCTGCCTCCCGACCCTCTCTCTCTCTCTCTCAGTCACATTCAGCTGCTTTACAAGGAAGGCTCTCCTTCTCACCACTGTCCACTGGGACTCTGCGAGTGGGTGGTGCTGCGTGCACCAGCCGCTGCCCCGATCTCCTTCACCCACCTCCAGCACGCCACACTTACGCTCGTGGCCAACTCCAGGCTGAGTCTCGCTGACAGGTAGTGTTTCTCCTCTCTGCATAGCAGAAGTGAGGGCCAGGCTGAGTTTCGTTTTCAAGACTGGAGCCCAGGGAGTCCCAGGCTGTAGGGAATTGTTGAAGGAGTTACGTCACTGGTTCAGTTCTAAAGGGAGCACATTTCCGCGCTAGAAAGTCCACGGGCCAGCCCGGCTAGCCGCTTGGCTTCCTGTTCCAGGCTGTTTCTTAGAAGCTGTGCAACTTCGGGGAAGTTGTGCAATGTCTTTCCTCCTCAGATTTGTCATCTTTAAAACCATGAGAGCTCCACACCTTCCTAACAGAGCGGCTGTAACACAAAAATTTGTAGCACAATTGGCTGAGAATAGTAGTTGATGGACAACACTTGACAATTTGTCAGCTGTTGTTCTTTTAATGTTGTTACTATATATAATAATTTATTTTAAATAAAAAAACCTTTCCTTACTATATTTGAAGGCGCAGAATGTACGTAGACTATGGCAAAGCAATCCACCAGACTGAAGGGTGACAAGTGATAGCAGCAGCAAATCAAAGTTGGACATACAGGTTTCTGTTCACGTAGGACTTTGCAAGTGCATTCGAATTTAGAGGTACACTAAGAAGCAGAAGGAAGCTTTGAATGAATCTGAGTTACTTTGTGACAAAGAAAACAAGACTGATATAAATTAGCCTGTTAGGAGCAATCCCAGCACGATCAATGCAGAGGAGCGAGTCCCCAGCCATGGGGGCTGAGCCTGAAGTGGTGGCAAACCTGGGCTCCAGGATTGGGAACAGCACTGGAGCAAGGGTACAGAAGGTGGCCAAGATTAGGAAGAGCCTCCAGCCGACGTTATTTCCGCGTGACCACATGCCCTTGCCCCATTCTTTAAATGCCTATTATTAAAATAATTGAAAATGCAGAACAAGAGCAAACCGTGACCTGATGTGGCCCAGCGTGTGTCTGCTGCAGAATTGCTTTCTTCCTGGGGTATAGAGAGAAATCACCATTTATTTTGGAGACCACAGAAGTCATTTGAGTGTATGTGTATGGTTTTTTGACACCGCATGGATATTCAGTATTAAAGTTAAAATGGAATATTGTTGTTAAGATTGTATATATATTAAACTCAGGGCTTTGGTGTTGTTCCTGAGCTTCTGTGCTCAAGGCTCGCACTCTACCGTTTGAACCACAGCTCCACGTCTGGCTTTTTTGGTGATTAATTGGAGCTAAGAGTCTCATGGACTTTCCTGCCCAGGCTGGCTTTGAACCGAAATGATCAGATCTCCGTCTTCTGAGTGGCTAGGATGATAGGCATGAGCCACCAATGCCCAGCCCAGAAATAGATTTCATAATATCATGTGACACTTCTTGTGAGCACTGTAAAGTTACTTTCCAGGGAATTTTATCAACTAGATATCAAAGTGGATTCAAAAAATTCATATAAAAATGTTGACTGGAATCTAACAAAATTGAGAACATTCCCAATTTTACAATCTCGTGGAAATAATCCAAGCTAATGTTGAACTTGGTGGGTGTCAGACAAAAAGTACTGTCTTGGTGTATGCGTGGATAATGATATGTGATGCATGGAATGGCCCTGAGAACTCTAGAAAATGGAATTTGTCACCACGAAATTGAGATGCTATGCTTTAATTACAGGAGTTGAAGGTATTATATTCTTTTATAATTGACCAAAGTAAATGTACTATAGATGTAATTCAAATAAAAACAATTTGAGTTCTATATTTCTGTCCAAATTAACCAAAATCAATGGCACAATTTGAGGACACCTCTTAAGCCAGGCATGATGGATGATCCCATTTATTCCCTTAATTTAAGTAGATCATTAGAGTTTAAGTACATTTTCCTAACAATTTTATTGATTGCAAGTTGACCAGTGCACTTAGCAGTAGGTTTCTAGGTAGAGTCTATTTTTGCTGATACAATCTAGAAATTATATTATTTCTTTTAAGATCATACAAGATTTTTTTTTAATCTAAAAATTTTTCTATTTTATTCAAATGGTTTCACCCACATGTTATTGTTCGTTAGAATTGTTTGGTTTTCCTCTTTTATAACATGAACATTTTTATAATAAGAATCCTATCTGTCAAAAATCTAAAGTGCACATTTTTATGATTTTCATATTAGTTAGCTGTTGATTTTAGGTCAATAGAAGTGGTTTGAGCTAGATTAATACCTCAAGTATTTGAGGGAAATATTGATACATTTGGATATCTACTTGGGTTTTAGTTTTGTTTCATTTGTCATTGTCCTTTTTATGTTCAGCCGAAATAATATTACATCTAGCATGCAACTACTGTGTATAGAGGGATTTTCACATGGGCTTTGTGGTATCATTCCATTATTTTATTTCAGGCCCCAACACGAAACTTTTATTTTAATTCACACAAATGTGCAACGCTATTTAAGGTTAACAAAACATAGACATAAATAATTCACTAACAGTTTTTTCAGAAGCTTTCAGAATTGTTGATATGTTGATAAAACCTATCATAAACTTTAAGTCACCTGTTTAAGATATAGCAGTTTTGTCTTAATTCTTACAAATACTGTGTTACATACATTGCTCACATAACCTCATTACTCCTCACTACAGTTATTTATGATTTGTGTTGTTATCTCGGCTCCTCAGCTGCTTGGAAGTTAGATTTCCTCACCTCTTAGTTTTCTGTTGCTGTGGAACAAATCATCACGAACTGAGAAGCTTAAAATAATCGCACTAATTAAATCACAGGTGCATATATATCAGAAGCCCAGGCAGGTTCAAATGGATATTCTATGAAGGTTTTGCTGGGTAGAAATCAAGGTGCCAGCCAAGCTGACTCTTATGTGAAGACTCTGAGAAGAATCTACAGGCAGAACTCAGTCCTTGTGATGGGAGTGAAGTCTCTTGATTCCTTGCTGGCTGTCACCAAAGGCTATGCAGGTCAGGCCCAGAAGGTTCTGTGTTGCATTCGATGTGGTTTCCTCCACCTTTCAATCACAGATAGCATGTCTAGTTTTTCTTAAGATTGACACTCTCTAGATTTTCCTTCTCTCTCCAGCCAGAAAAAGTTCTCTACTTGACGGTGCTCATGTGATAACCCTAGAGTTTTCCTCTCAGTAGTCTCCAGACTCACACAATATAAAATAATCAAAGGGATGATGTCCTTAGCAGGTGTATTTTGCTGAGAGAAGCATGACTCTGCTTACCCCAAGTAATTGGTGGAGTTAGTTGATGATGAGCCTGAGATTCCAGAGTTTTTGTCCTGTACCCATCACAGGGCCTGATGTTATCTGTGTGGGTTAAGGAAACAAGCCACACAGATAACATCAGGCCCTCTGATGGGTACAGGATAAAAACTCTGGAATCTCCATCCAACCCAGGGGGCCCACAGGCTCTGTAAAATGTGCTGCCTCGGAGGGTTCTAGAACAACTTTCACACTTGCTGATCCCGTAAAATGGGAGCTTCCGACGGTCAAGAAGCACATCAATTAGGCTTTGCTATGCTCTGTGTAGTTCTGTGATTTTTATTTGTGTTTGTTTACTCTGCCCAATGACAAGCTTTAACTGCTACTTTGTACGGAGTCTCCTGTTCTTTGGTGAAGTACTTTAATAACCTACCAGGCATCATGTCATGCTTAGGTTTCCTTTATAAATCTGAGTGCAATTTGTTTTTCTAGTTAAGTCTTTTTCAGGTAATTGAGTGATTTGACCACAGTGGAAAAGATGCAAAGTCAATGAAGACAGAGATCACAGGAAGTTTGATGGAAACAAACGGATCCGGTTCACATGGTGGGGAAAAAAACAAACAAATGTGGAAGGATTTTCTTGGTCTTCAGTAACCTAAGTTGCTGAATGTTTCTTTACACTTGTGAGAGAACCATGGATTTCTGGGTTGATAGTGGATGGAATTTTGTTTGTCTTCGCAGGAATGACAGGTCTCACCCAGTTCCTCATTCACCAGGCCCCCTTTATAACCAACCTATATAACCGGATCAGGAGGATGAGATCACTGTTGTACATGATTGTATGTGAAACAAAGTCTAGTCCTTGCTTACCTAATCACTAGGTTATTCAGATCCAGTCACTATCTCCAAACTTCACTGTCCCCAATTACAAGTAGGGAATTCTGTTACTTTAAGTGATATTCTCTTGTGGTAGACTTAGGTCAATATTCAAGTTGCTGGAAAGTTAATTAACTGGTTTGACTGCTAGGAAGTTTAATTTCTGTATCTCATAAAGATACAAGGAAAAAAATGGATAGATAATTGCATGTGAGTACTTTAGCAAAACCTGTCAGAGTATACACAGGTCTTGTGGCCAGTCCTTCCTACAATATGCATATCTTTTCAGATAGGTGTTCCTTTGTTCTTTGGTTTAACCAGAAATAACCTTTATTTTTAATGGTTTTTACCCCCACAATTTGTATTATGGCATGAAGTAGATAAATTACCAAAAGATGACAAGAACAGATACGATCTTGTAGCTTGTGCCCAGGATGGCCTTCATTGCTTGACAAAGTTGCTTTTGCCTTTTTTTCTGTGAAAGACATTGTACAAAACATTGAGTGTTGTCATCTTGAGCGGTTCTTCCAAAAAAAGGATGGATCCATTTTCACAAGTCAAAGCAGTCACCATGATGCTTAAAAGTGTTGACAAAAACTAAATGGACAGTAAAAGTAGAAGTGGGAGTAGAACTATAATTTCTCTCCCCGGAAGGGAGGATGTTATGGGTAACATGCACATAGGGAAAGATTTTTCTAGTAATAAAGCTGGGGGGAAATAGCAACCGAAAGAGCACAGAGCTATTCCTGGTGTCATTTTGTGTGTAGGGAGCACAAAAAGCCGTCACTATGCAAGTATGCATAGTACCATATATTTGCAATGATGTCTTCATGCAAGGAAAACAGCTGTTTATCTGTTTTTCTGTGGTTTTATGTTCTTTTCCCATTGCCATTCTGTCAGTACGTGGCTTCATAAAGCCGTAGGATTCTGTTGGGAAACCGTTGGGTCCATGTGCTCTGGCTGGCGATGTGTTGGTTTTCTAGCTTGACAGCAATGCTTTATTGTAGCTGGAGGGAGGAATGCGGATGACAGCGTCAGGAGCGAATGCCACCCGCTCCACATCCACAAGTGCTCGGTCTCCCGAGCCCCACACTCTGCATGCCAGGCAATGAATATTGTATTGTTATTTTCCTTTTTTTTTATTGGAACATCCGAGACTTGTCAAACGGTTCCGTTTCTGTCGAACGCTTGATGGAAAGCCTTGTAAAGCTTCCTTCATGATGATGGCTTGATGTCTTGCCTGAGAAGCAAACGCCCGTTAAATGTGATTGCGAGTTGTCTTTTATGGGTTCTCATTCTGTTTGTTACTAAAACTCAGAACCTGGGTGGTAAGTTTTCCCTCAGAGCTGTGTGTTGGGCCTTGGGTGTGTGGACACATTCTTTGTCTTAGGACTTCCTTTCCACACGTCATCTCTCCTGCGTCTCCCATCCAGGGCTCCAGTCTGACTCAAGGTCCTTCCACGATAACCAGCCCTGGGGTCGGGGTGAGGGAATCTTCCTTGGACATTCACAATGCCGATGAGCAAATACCATGGATGTTCAACAGTTTACCTCTTGCTTTACCCAGACATAGGTCCCCAGAAGTGCATCCTTAGTGAGTATTCACTGAACACTGTTGGAAGATGTCTCTTGCCATGAACATTCATTGATGGCTTTGTATTCTCCCCTGCTGACAGGGGAGACTCGGTTGAGCCAGCTCACACCTGTGTCTCACTACGCTTCTATGACTTTATGGGGTTGTTTTACCTTCTGTTCAAGAGGCTATCCCATCACATTGTATATTTTCCTTCCTTTTTCAGAGCACTTATGGATTCTTGCTCTGAATCTTTATATGAGACACACCATGAAACATGATTTCTTTCTTTTAAGTTTTTTTTCTCATATGAATTGACATGGCTAATTCACTGCAACAAAAAGTACAATTTTAACGGGTGATAGGAGGCATTGTACTCTTTCGCTTCGCCTTGAAGGTTTTAAATCATGTAGGCATTTCTCCACATTTTCCTTTATAAATAAATTAGTAAATGCACAAGCGGTGGTGTGGATCATTTGTTTAGTTGCGGCTCTGTGCTTCATGGTAGGCTAGACCCTGAAATTACACATGTGAGAAAAATGTTCTTTTGTCCTCTGTTAATGTTGTTTGCTTGATGCAAATACTCCTTTTCAGCATGATCATGCATGTCTAAAGGAAGTGTAGTGACAGCATTCTTGGCATCTGTTTCATATATTTCTGTTGGAAACTGAGAAAAAATGCCAGATACATCCAGTAGACACTGTGATGTGGGCGAAGAATTAGTTATTATTGCCCATAGAGGTGAAGAATAAGTTTAATCAACAATGTGATTAAACTGAAGGTCTTTTCTATCATCATCATCATCATTATTTTGTTATTATTATTATTTTTCAGTTGTGGGAATTGTAACCCAGGGACTGGGTGCTGTCTCTGAGCTTTTTTTGCTCAAGGCTAGTGCTCTACCACTTTGCGCCATAGTGCCACTTCAGGTTTTTTGGTGGTTAATTGTAGATAAGAGTCTCATGGACTTTTCCTGCCCAGGCTGGATTTGAACCATGATCCTCAGATCTCAGCCTCCTGGGTAGCTAGGATGATAGGTGTGAGCCCCTGGTGCAGGGTGGTTCTCTGTTTTGAAGGAGTTAGAAAGCACAGGTGTGCTTGGGGTTTGGTTTTGGTTGCAGATGAAAGGCCCATTCAAGCAGGTACCCGGATATCAGGAATCAGCAAGATGAGGACACACAGGCACTGGTCCTGTCTTTGACAGGAGAACCCTGTGTCTTCAGACCCAAAGCAAGCAGTCGCCCAGTCAGCAGTTTTGTGCTGGCACTGGGCATTCTCCATGCACTGCACACACCGGTCACGGGCCCCAGGAGGCTCTCGAGCACCCACGGAAACTTCTTTTCTTTTTCTAAATGCAGTTGTTCTGCACGACCTTTCAACCTGGGATTGGACTCTATTTCTGCTAGTAATGAGCACTAATTTCTCTTCAGCTGCTCAAATGAGGTCATGGACGGGCCCCGCTGAAGGACGTCCCTGCACAAAGCCTGCTCTCCCTCTGACTGCGTGTGCCCCCGACTGCAAGTGCAGCATGGAAGCCTCCTCAGCCAGGGACCGAGCTTTTCTCTAGGTGTTATCCTGACGGCAGACCTCAGTCGAATTCTCCAGCTTACGGAAGCAGCATTTGCTGATAGGTGGCTTTTATAGTCGTTTAAATCTTTGTGGTTAACATTAGATAGGCCCTGCGGGCTGGTATACAGGACTGGGTTTCCTTTGCAGTGGATTTTACTGGGGTTTGAATTGAGGGCGTTGTACTTGCTAGGCAGGTATGTAGTCTATCACTTGAGCCCTGCCTCCAGCTCTTTGTTAGTTTAATTATTTGAATATGGTATCTTATTTTTTTTAAATATTTTTGGCACTTGGCTCTCATGGACTTGGATCTTCTTGCTTTATGCCTCCCATCTAACAGAGATGACAGGCAGGCAGGACTGGACTGTGCCCAACTTGGTTGAGATGGGGACTTGGGAACTGTTTGGCCTGTGATTGCTTCCCAGTCTCGTCTGTCAAATAGCAGGAATTCCAGGTGTGAGTCACCACACCGGGCTGCGAAGTTTATTAGTGTAGGACGTTGTTCTGCAGTGTACTTTCCCCCTTTGGAATGGTTTTTAACTGAGTTGTATTTTTGCTCTTGAATAATTGTTTGGAGTTAAATAAAAAGAAACAAGCTTAAGTATTATCTTCACCTACAGATGATTAACACAGTAACATCCAGCTCTGTTCTCTGTGCGCTTCTCTTTCCTTAAATTAATTCACATGTATTTATTAAGAGAAAATGTTCATACTGGGAAAATAGCACTTGAAATGCTAATTGTAATTGTGAATTTTCTTTGGCAAGATGAATGGTGTAAAATATGTATAATTGAAGTTCTCAAATAAAATGAATTTTTATCAGGAACTACACACATTTTTTTCTCTTTCAACCCTTTTATTAAAAATATTTTAAGGCATGCTCTTGGCTAGAACCTATGTAACAGCAATGTATTTTGTCTCTGCCCAAACTCAAAGCACATATAGTCACATTAAAATAATATAAGCTTGGTAAAGGGCTGGGGGCATGGCTGAAAAAGTTGAGCATCTACCCCTAGCAAGTTCAAATGTCAGTACTGTGTATACTTATGTATGCATATATATTATTCAGTATGGTACAAATTCATATATATATATATATATATGTATATATATATATATATATATATGAATTTTGTTTCTTTCTTTTCTATAGTGTTGATACAGAGCAAAGTCAACACATTGGAAATTCCCTCCAGGTAATTAGAGGAGAGTGAGAGACCATGTCATGCCGTATAAGTAGAATAGATAAGTGTTGGACAGTCCTCTCGGTAGTTCAACTAACTGCATGCTGTGTTGGAACACGAGATTTAGTCATGCTTTTACTTCATCCCTGTATAGTTAGCTCTCAGTGTTCGGAATCCCACTTCGGTAATTCAACCAGCCAGGTGCCTGAAAAACTTTGAAGAGTATGATACCTGCACTGAACACATTCAGAATTTTTTCTTTGTCAACAATTTTTTATGGCTATTTACATGGAAAATATCGAAAGTAATCTGTAGATGATTTATAGTATGGAGAAGTTGTCCCTGCCAGGAATCCTGAGCATCTGTGGGGTTGGCACGTGTGTGGGGTCCTGAAACCAGTCCCCCACAGAGGAGGAAGCAGGGTCAGTTCAGATAACACTCAAAACCACTCCTCAGTTATGAGGACGATAGCTGGCCAACAGGGGAGCAGGGGATGTAAAGTAGGACTGGAGATGTTAAAGGGACGGGAGAGCTCTTTATACCTTCGACTCTATCACAGATTACCAGGGTAAAACAAGGGTAGGGAAACATAGTCTACTTTTATCTGTAGTGAGTTCTAGGGGGAACTGTACATCACACATATATGGCGTGTGGGTTTGGAGAGAAAGCGAGCCATGCCCAGCTTTGGTAGGCAAGCTGAAGTGTAGACAGACATGCTCGTTGGATGACGCTGTTGTCTGTAAGGCACACAAGCATGCAGCGGCAGCAGAGAGGTGCGGGGTAATACTGAGAGGCTCCAGGTAAGGGTCTCAAAATGACCCGGACCTGACCTGTAGAGTCAACACCGAACACATGAGTTCAGAATGCCTGTAAAAGAAATGGCCAAGCATGATGAGAAATCATAGAGTAATTCATGGAGTATAAAGGTGTCACATTAGAGGCCTACCTTGTCTAAGAGGTAAATATCCAGTCTGAAGTTTTATACCAACTAATGTTAAAGATATATATATATATATATATATACATATATATATATATATAGTCTAATATGTATATGTATATATCGCTGTTTTGTTGTTTTGTTTTCCTGTCAGGCACTATTGCTTCTGTGTAACATTGTGGTCTGCAAATCTCATATAGTTTCCCATTTCCTAGCAGATTAGATTCCAGCTGGCCTTTGAGGGCCACCAACAGCCTTCCTCCAACCTGCCAATTGCCAGGTGGATGTGGCCTTCACGCTCTTTCTTCAATGCTTGCCTCCTAACATGAGGGTGGCATTCACGTTACACTCTGATAACACCCTTCTACCGATTCAAAGCGTACCTACTCTTCCACACCGAAGCCCGCTCTACCCAAAGCAGCACGGGTTTCACATTGCTTACCACTCCCGGGGCCACACATTTGCCATCAGTCTGCAGGACTTCACCTTGGTGAATCTTCATGGCATAGGTAGTCATAGCTTGTCATTGTGTTGGATTTATACCTGACTGTTACTCGCACCTTTACTGTGAAATCCAGCTCACAGTCATTCAAGACTGGCCAGGGAACTGGGAGTCTAGCCTGTGTCTCTCCTGGCTGCTTGGAACATGTCCTGAGGAGCTAGCTGGGGAGAGGCTGGGGTGGTGGCGGGCCTCAACCTTTTGCCAACATTCATTAAGAAAAGGAATCCCAAGTTAGAACTACAAAATGAGTGACTTGGAGCACTTTTTAGATGGAGAAAGAAATCACAAATGATAGATATCACCAAGCTAAGGAATACCACACTCATTAAACGTGATCATAATTCACAGTTAACTTCTGGAATCATCTTTATAGTAGTTCTCTCCTACACAGTTTTAGATACATGTTTTTGACTTCTGCTCATCTATAGAGAGGATAGAAAAATCATCTGAAGTGAATGGAGACTTTTTTAAAATTTTTGGTCTGTTGTGGGGCTTGAACTCGGGGCTGGGTGCTGTCCCTGAGCTCTTTTGCTCAAGGCTAGTGCTCTACCATGTGGGACTGCAGCTCCACTTCTGGGTTTCTGGTTCATTGGTGACTGAATTCAGAGTGCATTGCTTAAGCGCTTGCTATAACTGTCAGGTAAATGAGATGGTTTATTGCCAACTCGGTGGATGAACAGTGGGCTGCCTGCTGCTCTGGGAAGGAGGAAGTTCTTTGGGAAAAAAAGGGTGAAAGGCGTTCATTTCACACCATTACTTATTTGTTTCTGGCCATCTGGGTGTGCTTCCCACCTAAACCTTCCTTACATGGCCAATATCAGATCATGTGGTTCTTAATCAGTTTCCATCCACATGACTGACTTGTGAGCATCTTTATTACAATTTTTCCCATTTATATCTACTGTACAAAGATCCTAAAGACTGATGAATGGTAAATTGTTTTAATGTGTGTTACAAAAGGCTAAAAATGATTTGATTATTCTTTTACCACATTCCATAGCTATATTAATTATTGTTTCCATATTGACCTACTTTGTTATTTCAGAACTTCTTAAAAGGATCATTTTATGTTTATAACTGGATATAATTTTATTTGCATCGCTTTATGATTGATGTATACTTTAATGTGATTGATGTTTAGTCTAATTCTATGTGAATCAATTCAGTAGTTGAATAACATTGATTTCTGATCACGTAACGAATTCAGAGTTTTGAGAATTTTTAGACTAGGTCTAGCACGTAGACTTTGTAGGTCTGGGTCCTAGAAAACCTTTAGCAAATGCACCTGTGAGATAGCGTTTTCTTATCATGCGTACCTGTGAGGTAAAAATGTTGTGCTTTAAAACTTTTCCCTACGCGCTGATGTGATGGATTAAGTTCTAATTGGCTCATTAAATCCAATGATGAAATAATCAGGAATTTTATGATTTGGCTTTTAAACTGCTAGAGCCTTAAAATCCATGTGGTAAGGTGTTTATCTTATATAAGAGAAATGGGCGAATGCTACAGATCAAGGATTTTTGCTCCTCCCTGCCTGTTTACTGGCCTACCATTGCTACTTCCACTGTTTCTATTTAAATTTCTGGAAATCATGATAAGAATTAGTCAGAGCTCAACTGGTACTAATTTTTTTTCTATATAATTAGAAGCTGGTGTATGTGTGTTCTGTTTTCACAATTTTTTTTACTGTGCCTATCTTTAATACTGTATTATTTATAGTACTTTTCACCTGATAGAGTTCCTGTTCTGGCGTATGAAGGAAACGTCTGTGCTTGTAAATATTAACTAGATGTTTTCATGGGTGGATGTAATTGTCAGAACTCTGTATGTAGCCCATCTCCTTAAAATGCGTATGGTTTACTATATCAAAATTACGCCTCAATAAAGTTGATTTAAAAGTCTGATCGGAGATGTCAGAATGAAGAATTAGAGGATGCAGACGGGTAACTCAGTATTATTGAAATCATTATAACTCAATAATACTCAGTGGAATCGCTCGGCATCACTGATATTACTGATCTGTGATTCCATGAGGCGACTGATAGAATTTCAGATTTTAAAAAATAACTTTAAAAGTCACATCTCTTGAAATTATAATGGTATTCTTTTTGTTCCCAGAAATACTTAGCGGGTTTGAATTTGAGATTGGCAAAATGAATGTAGCAGAAAGATGAGATGTGGAAACTGTCTGTGGGGCAGGCAGTGACTAGCAGGGAAACAAATGAGGCTGAACAGCCAGTGGAACAGGCAATGTAATTACATCCCCAGATAGGTCCCGAGTGCGCGTGCGTACCAGCTTGTGTTCAGATTCTGCAAGTGCAGTAATGAAAAAGGATGAGTAAAGTTTCTATCCCCAAGAATTTAAAACTTTCACAACATAATGTATAAATGTCCTTTCAAGCAGCGTTATCAATAGTTCTTTAGCCCTGAGTGTAAATGTTAATTGTGGTATAGCGACTCCTTCCTGTCTCTCACATCAGTTTTGGCTTGCTTGAATAACTTTTTATTGTCCTGGAAGGCATTTTCTATAATTATTCCACACACATTTCTGCTGTTCTTACATTTTCTAAGATGTGCTGTGACAGGCTGGTGTTTGCCCTCTTTCTCAAATCCTGATAGCTTTCTAGGCGGAGACTCATTTGCTTTAGAACACGGAAAAACAGTTCTTTTGTGGTACCATTATCACATTTCCTGATTCTTGCCTGTATATAACTTGCTATTCGTACATTTTGTTTTAGCTTGCAATTGGGAAGTTTATTAAGTTGCAGATGTTGCATCTACCCTTTTTGGTGCCCCTGTAGTATGTATTTTCCTTTAATATGATATTTTTTTTCTGTCCTGAGGCTTAAACTCAGGCCCTGGGTGCTATCTCTGAGCCTCTTTGTGCTCAAGGCCAGCGCTCTAATACTTGAGCCACAGCGCCACTTCCAGCTTTTTTCTGAGTAGTTCACTGCAGATAAGAGTCTCAGGGACTTTCCTTCCCAAGCCGGCTTGGACCACAATCCTCAGATCCTGAGTAGCTAGGATTAAAGATATGAGCCACTGGCTCCTGACTTAACACTATGAAATTTTATTGTTTGCTTGTTTGTTTATTTATTTATTTTGTTGGTCGTGGGGCTTGAACTCTGGACCTGAGCACTGTCCCTCAGCTCTTCAGGTCAAAGCGAGCGCTCTACCACTTGAGCCACAGCGCCACTTCCTGTTTGCATTTTTAAGTCATTTCATCATTTTCATTTTTTTCTGTGCTATTTCCTAAAATTCTTAGATCCCCTCCTAATTCCAACTTTTGTTTCTCTTCAGTATGTGTTTGGGAGAATTTCTTCTCTGTTAGTGTTTGAAGGAGGAACTTTTAGAAGCTCTCGAGAAATAGAGCTCACTCACCATTTATGGGCAGCAGGTGAAGCCGCGCAGTGATGTAACACCGAGAAAACCATTATACTTGCCCCAGAGCTAAGATTGTTCAAGAACAAATGAGAAAAAACGCTACATGAGCACATCCCTTTTGTAGAAGGGTAACGAGAATAGGGCAAAGCTACCTATCATGGCTGACTTTTATCTTTCTTTCCCCGCCTCTCACTTTTCTTTCTCTCTGTTATCTTCCTGTCTGCTGAAGGACCTCAGCTTCTCAGTTGTCCTCACGTTAGGCCTGCTTAAGAGAACAATAGGTGGTTGGTGGCTCAGAGGCACTGTGTTAGTAATGAATAGAGTTACACTGGAACATGGCCAACACCAGCCACTTGGGAATTGTCTGTGGCTGCTTTTATGCTTTGGTGGTTGGGTTAAATAATTACGTCAGTGACCACAAACTCGAAAAGCCTGCAGTGTTTATTATCTGGCCTGTTTCCAGAACGTGTTTGCCTCATCTTGCTTTGTGCACAGGTGCTAGGTTTGTGCTCTGTCACTCAGCCCTTCTTCCAGAAGTTAAGAAAACGATTCATTGTTTTCTGCAGACACACCACGCTTGTGTCTGCATTCCCTGCTCCAGCTGTCTCCTCCAACTAGACGTTATTGCTCTTCTTTCAGCCATCCCTGAAAGCTAACCAGTCTTCAAGGTGTGATTCAAACGACTCTTCCTACAGAAAGTCCTAGAAGAAATACCTTTTCCTGTTCAGGTCCCCGTTGTTTTCTTATGCTCTCTGGTTTAGGCTCACCACAGGTTTAATCCAGTTCTCTATGTCTTCCAGCCCTCCTGACCCCTGACTGAAGCAAATACTGACTCATCTCCCTCCGTGACCATTCACACAGTGATTTCTACTGTCCCAGCTTCCTCCTCAGCTCGCTCCTGGCGACTTTCTGCTGCAGCCTGTTCAGAATCCTGGGGCAGCACAACAGAACTCACTAGCTTCCTGCCTGCTCTCTTATGGAACTCACGCGCGGCCGCCACCCTTACGGTTCCATCTCTATCCCTGTCTTCTGTGTGTTCCCATTCTGTGCCATTTGTCACACTCTTTTGTATGAGGTCAGAATGGCCTTTCATCCTAAAACCAAGGTGTTTTTTTTAAATGTTATATGTTTATGAAATTTAAATGTTAAGCACAGGTGATGCACAGTGGGGTTATAGTTACATCAGTCAGGCCATGAATGCATTTCTTTTTGAACAGTGTCACCCTTCCCCCTCCCCGTATTCTCCCACTTTCAAAGATTTTTTTTTTTGCCATCACTGCTGTTTCTCAAGGTCATACAGAAATGTATAGTAAGTTGCCAACATACATTCACTAAGTTGAAATCGAGGACAAGGATGGCACCTTATTAATTCTTCATATTTTACTTAATCCTAGATTGCTTTCATCTTTTTTGGTGCCAGTCTTAGGACCTGAACTCAGGGCCTGGGAGGTGTCCTCTAACTTTTATTTCTCAAGGCTACTACTTTACCACTTGAGCCACAGCTCCATTTCCAGCTTTTTGATGGTCAATTGGAGATAAGAGTCTCGGAGACTCTCCTGCCCAGGATTGCTTAGAAGTACGTGTGAGATCTCAGCCTCCTGAGTAGTTAGGACTACAGGTGTTAGCCATGGGCCCCCAGCTGCCATCCATTTTTGTGAGTAAACAGCTGATGTTCTTACCCAAGAAACCAGTGCTTCTGCTGTTGGGTATTTGGAAAGTCTATTCATCTAAAATGTGTGACTATGCAAGTGACTGCCCAAGCTAAAGAGCAAGTATGTGGATTCTGATTCCTCACTGAGGAGAATGGTGGAGAATGTAACAGGTTTAGCCTAATGTTCAGAAGTCTCTGTGGAATCAGACCTGTCACAGGTGCCTGCCGAGTGGTGCTGCCCTGTCCACTCTTTGCCTCGAGGTGTCCAGCAGGCAGTGTCGTTCTGCTCAGAATAGCCTAAAGCCTAGCAAGACCATTCACTCAAGGACTGGAAAGCAAAGCTGAGGAAGAAACGTGGGGGGGCAAGAACAGGGAAGAAGGAAAAGAGAGAGGCCGAGGTGTGGCCGCACAGCCCCCTGCAACCCCGCCTTGCCAAGGACCTAAAGACCTCCCTTCAGACCTGCCTCTCCACACTCCCACCCCTCCCACCAGCTCCCTCCTGAGAACTAAGCATTTAACACAGGTGCCCTTGGTACAGAAAGTATTTTTATTAGAGTCCAGCATGAAACTATAGGGGAAAGCACTAGAGTTCTATCAGAACAATCTGGAAGAAGTGCTTTTAAATTCTCAATGAGAGGTGGCTTTTATTATTCACGAGGATGACTCATATTTTCCCCATAGGAAGGGGCTTGGCATTCTTAACCGCACAGTTTGTGAAGCTTTGGACTGCCATGGCCCCTAGCTCTGGCTGGATGATGAGAGACGATTTGGATGTCTCTGTGCAAGGCATTTACCTGAAAAAATTCATGTCGCTTCTCAAGGCTTCTGTATCTTCACTGGGAAAAAAATCTTCATTCACAATAATTCTTCTAATAGCTCCTATTGACTCTGGTCCAATGATAAAGGAATACCATACCTTTATGTGTTTAAGAAAATCACTGGGCTAACATGCGCATGCGCGTGCACACGCGAGCGCACGCACACACACACACACACACACACACACACACACACACACACACACACACACACACTTTTAGGACAATATTAAAGAACTGTAGTATGTGGCAAGTAGAACGTTCAAAAGTTCCTAGAGCAGCCCAGAAAGTCATTGAAGCTTTTTGCTCAATGGCAAAAAAAAAAAAAAGCTGCAAAGTTTTCCTTTTCGTGGATACCGGCTTCCATGATCATCACCCTGTTAGAGGCTCTTCGGGCCCTTCCCCACTGCATTCCTTTGTGTTTAGCAACCATATTCC
>NW_027206073.1:645000-806592 GCF_024711535.1 Dipodomys merriami
AGATGTGTGTATGGGATCCCAAAGACCTGGAACTTGAGCACCTCCTGTCTCTCCCTCCTGATCCCAGACTTCCAATCTCCAGGAGATTCACCACCTTCTCCCACTCTACCATAGTTGGCAATGGTACCCCCTGCTAACCAGCCCCCACACACCCCTCCAACCCTCTGCCTCCTGTGCCCCCACTGTTCTAATCACATCTAAATACCCAGGGCTGGCCCCGCCTGCAATCCTCCCACCTACAGCTCCTGTGTATCTGGGTGATAGGCATGTGCTACACACCTGGCTTGTTTCATTGAAATGAGGTCTCACAAACATTTTTTTGTTTTTGCCTGAGGTAGTCTTGACCCATAATGTTCAAACCAAGAAGCATCTGGGAGGCCAAAAGTAAGTGTCCAAAGATGGAAGCTGCATCCTGAGGTTGATGCAGGAATCAGATGGCAAGGTGGGATGCAGGCTCACCCACAACTGCTCAATTCAAAGACCCCAGGACACATTCAGTCTCTGTGTTTATGTGAAATCATGGCACAGTGGGCCCAGTCAACTCCAGATGCTTTCATTGTGTTCCAGATCCCTAGGAGAAATGAAAAAGCTCTAAGGTCAGTCATTATTTGAGATGCATCTGTTCTGATTGGTGGAAACTTCTCCATCACACAAGTGTGCACACACTCACCCAGGCACATGTTCGCACAGAGCCCTGTCTTTTCTTGGGAGAGCTGTGTGTCCCATTATTTAGCTTAGGGAAGAGCTATGTGGCTTCGAGTGGAGGATATGAAATTGAGGGGCGAAGGGCCAACACTGGGATGCTGTCAGCTGTCAGCTGCTTCCGGTGCAGATATTACCCCGCCATTGCTGAAAACAAAAGACCTCAGCCTGCCACGTCTCCATTTGTCAACCTGAACCTCTGATAGAGCCAGAAGGCCCCATCTCTGAATTCTTCATTCTCCAAGAAGCCCAGGCCTGTTACGTCCCAGTGAATGGAGTCATGACCACAGGCTGTGTGGCTCTCCCACTGCCACATGAAATTTTCACAGCAGGGAGCAGCAGGCAAGTATTGCTCAGGACGACAAATAGAAAATTCCACAAGTCTGGGAGATAACCCTCCTCTACCTGAAGGAGAAAGGAGAGCCTGTGAGTCTAGGAAAGTTCTGGATCCAGGCGGAAGCAGCTCCTCTGTCCCCGGTGGTGGCAGGCACACCACACACCGAGCAGCCATCCCTGGGCCCCTGGCAGCAGAGCTTCGTGATGCACAGGACCCACCTGTCTCACAGGACCCCGATTTCACTCAAAAGCAGGAGGAGACAGCACTTCCCACAAGGTATCACTGATAAAACAGTTCTCTGTGCAATGGGAATTTTGTTTGTTTTCCTTTGTGCCAATCCTGGGGCTTGAACTCAGGGCTGGGCGCTGTCCCAAAACATTTTCATTCACTTTCACAGCTCCACTTCTGGCTTTTTGTTGGCTCCATGGAGATAAATGTCTTGAGGAGTTTCCTACCCATACTGGCTTTGAACCATGATCTCAGCCTTCTGTAGTAGCTGGAATTACAGGTGTGAGGCACCAGGGCTGGGCCAACATGAATTTCAGATCTCCTCCATCTGACAGACAAAGTGGGAGGGTGCGGTCTCCACTACAAGAAACACTTCTGTACCATGGGGCCTTGGCCAGGAGGGGTTCCCACCCCTGAGGTGTGGAAATGGGGTGCTGACATCGACAACCCAGCTCCCCCCTCCCACCCTGGCTGTTTTGATCATGAAGACCCTACAACACGGTGCTGCATACAGAGCCAGACACCATAAAGGTTCAATGAATCACAGCTGTTACTGCCATGGCACTCTTCCATCATCAAATATGGAAAAGGGCAAGAAAAATAAACAACTCACTGGTAATCTCTCTACAAAAATAAAAACTTTAAATTAAAAGAAGAAGAAGCCCGTGATGTTAGTGCATTGGTAGCATGTGGCTAGGACCGAGCTTGGGCTCACTGATCGGTGGAGGTCCCTGTCAGGTGCTCGTTGGGTGCCACGTGGAGCCCGGTTGCTCAAATTCCCCCGACTAACCCATCGACGTTTTCGTTGCCAGCACAGACACGTGGGAGTGATGGACCCTGAGCCAGTCCACAGACAGGGGGTGGACCCAGGATTAAGAATGGACTACCCTCAAACAACATCCCTCATACTACTCCAGCTCCCCATCTATACCAGAGGCAGTCTGGACAAATGGAAATCAGTCCTCTATTCTGGCTATGGCTAACAGGAGTCACTAGCTTTCAGGCTAAACCACTCTAATTTCCTGAAGATGAATTAAAAACTTTATAAGAAATCAGGAAGTAAGCCACAGAAAATACTCACATCCTTCCATAAAGAAAAACAGACCACAGAACACCTGTAACACCTACAACAATTGGAATTCACAGCTCATCTTCAGGTAGAGCTTGTTTAATTTCCAACATCTTAGTCAGTTTCTAAAACCTTGGCAGAATGTCAGAGGGTTACGAATTACATTAGAACAAGCCATAAAACAAGCTCTCAAGGGAGGTAGGGATCAGGAGGATTTAAATTCAAGGCCAGTGTAGCAAAAAAGAGGATTCCCCATCTCAACCAATAAGCCAAAGGTAACTGCATTCCAGCTCCTCAGCAATCACAGGAGGGAAGATCTTGCTCTGAGTCCAGCTGTAAGCAAAAACAAGAGATGCAATCTAGAAAAGAAGCAAAAAAAGCATGGAGGGAGTGGCTCAACTGGTAAAGCACTGCCTAGAAGGGAAAGGCCCGAGTTCAAAACCCCAGCAATAGCCAAAAAAAAGAAAAAGTCACATCTTGACCTGCTGCCCTTCATAGAATGAGTCGTGTCATACAACGAGGTCTTGCTAACTTGCCATCCCCACAGCTTTGGAAGGGGACAGTCCTAGTCTGACCATCAAGTCCTGTCCAACATGCCGGTGTTGGTGCTGCACAGCCCTGAAGTTGTGGACATGGGTTTCCAGACATGACCACCTCTAAGCTCCCGGAAATGATCGAGGGTCCTTGGACCCTCAAGGCCATTAGTCCTTCATTATTATGCCGCCTTCGCCCTTTGCCTTCACTTTGTATTAGTAAGCCTGCTCCCACTCGTGTCTCCTCTCCATCTATCCTTGAATTCTTTCTAGAACCTTCCAGCCCCTCTGACCTGGCAACAGCTACAGCTGCCATACAACATTTCCACACTTGATCTCTAAAACATTTCCTTAGTCCTCCATCCTCTGCTTTTTCCAGTGTTGTACAGAGCAGTGGAGAATTCCTGAGGCCCATGGTTCCAGAAAGGGTGGACACTGATAACAGGCCATGGGCTCTAAAGTTCTTAGCCCATGGCAGAGCAACAGAATAAGAGAATTCCTGCTGAGTTTCCTCAGCTTGGAATTGTGTTAGGCAAGAAATAATCCTCAAGCTGGGTGCCAGTAGCTCATGCCTGTAATCCCAGTTACTCAGGAGGCTGAGATCTAACGATCTCAAACCCAACCTAAGCAGGAAAGTTCATGAGACTTATATCCAATGAACCACCTAAAAATTGGAAGTAGAGCTGTGGCTTACCATGGTAGAGCACTCGCTCTGAGCAAAAAAATCTCAGAGGAAGTGTTTAGGCCCTGAGTTCAAGCCCCATGATGGACAAAAATAAGAAGAGTCCTTAGTTGGAGGAAGCCACTCAGATTTTTGGAGATGTTTCAACAACTTGTTTGATGATTCCTTTCACAGCTGGCTAGGGAATCTCACTTCCTCAATTCACTCCCTGCACACCCTCCCACATGCACTCTGCCCTTTGCACATGCACTTTGCTCTGGCTATTGGGCCATCAGCAAATATAAACAGAAGCTTCCAGGTGAGAAGTCTTCCACCAAGTGAACACACTTAGATTAGCCAGCCAGCAATCAGCACTAGTGTCAGACCAATGCAAGAAGCCGTATTGGAAAGCTGAGCCTCAAACCAGCTCCCAAGTGAAGTTAGCTTTATGCCCACTTTTGGTCCTCAGCTCCACCCATCCCTGAGCTACTGTCTGCCCTGGAGTTCCCGCCCTACAGCTGGCCACTACCCCACCCAGACCCACCTGAGCAAACACCCACCTCACTTCCTACTCCCAGCCCCTCCTGCTACCTGAATAGGGACGGATGCCATGTGTTCCCTCTTCGGGGAAATATGGCTTCTCTAATACACCTTGTAGTAATTTTTCTCTTGTGCCTGCTTGCCTTTGGGTGGTCCCCTGGAATGGGCATGAAGGATCCTTTCAAGCAGGACCCCAGTAACTCCCCAAACACCCAAAATTTATGTCCACACAATACATGAGTCAATAAAAGGGATACCAAACCAGCAAAAATAAATAAACAAAAAATTTTAAAAAATAAATAAACAAAGAAGAAGAAGAAGAAGAAGAAGAAGAAGAAGAAGAAGAAGAAGAAGAAGAAGAAGAAGAAGAAGAAGAAGAAGAAGAAGAAAGAAAGAAAGAAAGAAAGAAAGAAAGAAAGAAAGAAAGAAAGAAAGAAAGAAAGAAAGAAAGAAAGAAAGAATGAATGAATGAATGAAAGAAAGAAAGAAAGATAGAAAGAAAGATAGAAAGAGCTGGAGATTGTTGGGAGCCGACAGTAAAGTTTAAAGGTCATCTTGACCCAAATGCTCAATGTGGGGCATGTACAAGAAACTGGGTTACTTAAAAACCACCAGGTGCCTGGGATTTCTTTGTTATGTCTGCAGATATTGTTTTACTTTCTACAGTTGACCTTGTCTTTTTTTTTATTGCACTCTGTTTTTACTGAAATTTTCCTTGTTTTTCTAGACTTTGGTAACCTTATGTTACCTCTTGACTTCTAATAGCATATAATAGTGAAAGTTGAAAATAAATGGGGTTGCAGTCTTAAACTGCAGACATCCCAACCCCATCCTTTTTCTTATGTCTTTATTTTTCCGCATCCTCGCCTCCTAATTCTGGATTCCCTTTTGTTGCCGGCAGGCTCTGGCAGGAGATAGCTGCCACTTTTCAGTGCTGAGCATTTAAAAATAAATTTTAAAGCAAGGGAGGCAGGTAGGCTGCTGGGAGGGGGAGGGCTGCAGAGGGGAAGGAGGGAGGGACGGGTTTTTGGAAGGGCAGACAGCATAGATGGGCCATCAGGAGCTTCTCGCTGTCGCATCCAGGGTGGCTGCCAGCGCCACCAGGGACCCATCTTCCACTAGAACAGGATGCTGCTAATTGGTGAGGAATCTGTGCCTACCACCTAAAGAGCAGAACAAATTCTTTGTCACCACATGTTTGGTTTTTTTTATTCCTTCCAAGGGAAAGACATTAATTCTCAAATAACAGCACCACACTGGGCCTCCCCAAACCCACAAGCACAACAGGAGACATCTTCATGGAGATGCAGGGGATGGGGAGGGAACAATGGGGTGGCAGGGGCTCTGACCCTTTGTTCCATCCTAGTCCATCCATGGTTTCTGACCCCTGGGGCTCTGAGCCTGTAAGGACCCTGGAGAAGCTCGGGGGCTGGATGTCCAGTGTAGGGCTGCATGCACCGGCTCCCCAGCACTGTGACCAGATCCCCGTGTGGGATCATTCACCACGAGAGAAGGTTTAGTTTGGTTCACTGCCACATAGGTTTCCATTTAAGGCAGCAGTCCCATTGCTGTGGGTTTACCTGTAGCAGAGAAGACTTCTTACCTTCTTACCTCATGGCAGCTAGGAGAGAGAGAGAGAGAGAGAGAGAGAGAGAGAGACAGAGAGAGAGAGAGAGAGAGAGACAGAGAGAGACAGAGAGAGACAGAGAGAGACAGAGACAGAGAGAGACAGAGACAGAGAGAGATAGAGACAGAGAGAGAGAGAGAGAGAGAGAGAGAGAGAGAGAGAGAGAGAGAGAGAGAGAGAGAGAGAGAGAGAGAGAGAGAGAGAGAGAGAGAGAGAGAGATAACATGGTCCCAAACACCACTCCTCCTGGAGATGCTTAAATATTAAATCATGTTCTTCTGGCAGCTCCCAGACTGAGGACCAATCTTTCCATGTGGGGGCCTTTGGAGAATCTTCTAGACCCAGACTATAGCTGAGAGTCAGCTCACTTGGCCCTATTCCCTTAGAGAGTTCCCGCAGGCCCCTCTCCCACCTTCAGGGAGGAGGGTTGATCACCATCTCCTCTGTCCATGATCTCGGGGTTTAGTCGAGTTCTGGTCACTGCCTGTGTCCTCCGCATCCATATTCAAACAACCACCATCCTCTGCCTGGCTGAATGGCTCCCCATCAGCATGTCTCTTCTTGTCTAGGGACCAGGGCAAGAACGGACCAGGTAGACCCAGGGACAGACATGGCAGAGCAGGGCATCTGGACTCAGCCTGTCAGTGCAGTGCTCTGCCCACCCTCACAGGTAAGGCCATGTTATCTGCCCTTGCATGCTGTGGTGATGTCTACTGCAGTGTCCATGGCAATGGTCCGGGGCTGAGCAGTGTCCGCAGCCATGGCAGAGCCCGCCAGGCCCAAAATCATCACATTCCAGTCTTGGCAGAGAAAAGCTGCCCACCTTCCTCCCAGGCAGAAGGGAAGCAGACACAAAGGAACCCTGGGGTGCCTGGGTCATGGGAGGCCATGGGGGGAGGTCCTCTTCACCTCCCTGAACCAGGAATACAACACCCCCCCAGACTAGCTGGGCACCAGTGGCTCACACCTGTAACTCCAGCTACTCAAGAGGCTGAGATCTCAGTATCATGGTCCAAAGCCAGCCTTGGCAGGAAAGTCCATGAGACTCCAGAGAACCAGGAGGACAGAGGCTGAGCTCTAGTTTAGGGGTTCAAAACACATGTGCAGCCAGGTGCCAGTGGCTCATGCCTGTAAGCCTAGCTACTGAGGAGGCTCAGATCTGAGTATCATGGTTCAAACCAGCCTGAGTAAGAAATTCTGTGAGACTCTTATCTCCAATTTTCTGGTGAGAAAACTGGAAGTGATGCTGTGGCTCAAGTAGTAGAGTGCTAACCTTTTGTCGGTCATGGGGTTAGAACTCTGGGCCTGGGTTCTGTCTCTAAGCTCTTCCACTCAAAGTTAGCCTCTACTACTTGAGCTGCCCTCAATCAAATTGAAGATCCTCTCACCTTTCCTCCCAAGTACTGGGATTGCAGGCATGTATCACTGCACCTGACTGCTTTTTTTTCTTCTTAGTGAAGATACAATATTTGTACTTATTTGTGGGGTACTGTACATAAGCCAATACACACATATGATGAGTAATTACCAAACTGTCATTAATCCACATCTCCATCTCCTTAATCCCCTCCATGTTGTGACCCTCCAAACTTTCCCCTCCACTCATTCTGAAAGAGGTGAGAAACTGTCATAGACAACAGATACCAAAATCGACTCCCAAGGATGGAATTGTCAGAAAGTTCTAGAAGAAGTCCATATCCAAGGTAGGAATCTTGAGAATGTTCTGGAAGAAGTCCACATTTACTGATTTGGAGTAGAATATAAACTCAGGACTGTCAAAGCAGACGTACACATGAGTGAAAGAAACAAATTAGCCAGAGCCCATTCATGACCAGTCATGCATAACCTTGAACCCAGTTCCATCCAACAAAATCTGAGACCAAAGCAGGCACGAGGAGGATGAGCATGAAACCCTGTCCTGTTTACTTGCAGAAAACTGTGAGGGCCACAGCAGTGCATCACCAGGAACTCAGCAAATTAATTCCCTCATATTCTAACACACACCTCCAAGCTGGCTTTCTAAATCACGGTGGTGAACCCCTGCATTGCCTCTGCTCAGATAATTCTATTTTATTTCTTGGATCAGCGCAGTCTAAACAAGTTTCATAAGTATTTAAGACAAGAATGGGCAAAGGGAAAACACTGCATAATGCATGAAGAGAGCCAGCTGGCCAAAGCAGAGCTGCCCCTGAAAACTAGCTCTGGAAGCTTCCGAGCTTTAGTACCCACATTCTGCACATGACAAGAGGAAAGATGGGAGCCTGCCATCCTCTTTTGATTTGTTTTCCATTTTATTGCTAGATTTTTTTAAGCCACTGCTTGAAATACACTAAGTCTTTTCTGAATTCAGTCTTTATGGTCAAGAGGTTTTTGGTTTTGTTTTTTAAGTAATTGCTAACTTGACAATCTGTGGTTTCTTTAGAGAATGTGTGTAATTGTGTGACTGGCTGGTCACCTGCCCAAACCCCATGTCACCCTCATTTTGGTTTCAAGATAAACCTAAGTGGGAAACATGGGAAGCATTTGTCACTGCCCATACAGAGTTATACCTAGCTGGAATGGGAGCTCACACCTGTAATACCAGCTGCTTTGGGGGCTAGGGTAGGAGGATCACAGTTTGATGAAAGCCAAAAAATCTTATGAGACCCCCCCATCTCAGTCAATAAGCCAGGCATGGAGGCTCCTGTCTGTCATTCCAGCTACACAGAAAGTATAAACAGGAGGATCACAGTTCAGAAAGAAAAGAGCAAGGCCATGAAATCCAGTTAAAAAATAAGAAAGCAAACAGAACCAGGGTTGTGACTAAAGTGGTAGAGCACCTACATAGCAAGCATGAGCCCCTGAGTTCAAACCCCAGGACCCCCACAAGAATTTAAATACACAGAATCACCAAGGCAATGGGGCAGGAGGTGGAGTGAATTTTGAGGAGACATACACATCCTGCAGAGCGTGTTACCAGTGCACTTGCCAGGCTCCAGGCATTTCTACTCTCAGCAGAGTCCATGTGTGGCTCCTCCTAAAGAATCGCTGTGGGGGAGGCACCCCCTCCCTCCCTGTGAACACCTGGCTGATGAAACCAGCCCTCACCCTCACCTTCCAATCCATTACTCACTTATCGGCTCACTCATGCAGTTCCCAAAACACCCTCAGACCACAAGAAAATGCAATTTCACTTGCAAAGCTGATTGCAAATTATCTTCTGATTACAGATTGATTTTGTTTGTGACAAAATGTTTCCTTCTTGCTGCTAAAATAATCTTGGAGAGGCTCACCATGGAACACCTTAGTTATTAACCCACTGTAGCTTTCCCTAATCACTGTTTTCACCTATTTTATTTATTTTAAACACCTATTTACAACATCATTAATCCTCATTAATATTGTTTAAGTGCTGGTAAGCACCCCAAAGAAAACTACATTCAGCCAGGCACGGAAGTGCAGCCCTATAATCACAGTGATGAAGAGCCTGAAGCAGGAAGTCAGTAAGTTTGAAACCAGCCTTGGCTATGTACCAGGAAAAGGAAGAAGAAAAAGAAAAGCACAGTGGTTCACACTTACAATCTCAACTACTAAGGAGGCAGAGATCAAGGATTGTGGTTTGTGGCCAAACCAGGACAAAAACAAGCTGAGCATGATGATGGATAGCTAGAATACCAGCTATGGAGGAAGCATAGATAGGAGGATCATGGCCTCTGAGCTCTACACTGGGTGAAATGAAAATGGTCGAGCCAGGTGCCGGTGGCTCACACTTGTAATCCTAGTTACTTAGGAGGCTGAGATCTGAGGATCTAGGTTCAAATCCAGCCCAGGCAGGAAAGTCTGTGAGAATCTTATCTCCAATAAACCACTAGAAAACCAATAGTGGAGCTGTGGCTCAAGTGGTAGAGCACTTGCCTTGAGCTGAAGAGTGCAGGGACAGCACCCAATCCCAGAGTTCAAGCCCCATGACCAATCAAAAAAAATGGTTGAAACATAAGTTCTTCACAGGGAGTTATCAGTGTGTATATTTGAAATTTGAAATTTTTCTTGTCTTTGTGATTAGCCCTGAGATAAACACATTGAAGAAAGAATGGTATCTCCTGCTCACAACTTCAGAGGGCTCCATCCCTGGTTGCTCAGCACCAGGTTCCCAAACATCATGGCAGCTGGGGGGGGGGGAGGACTTCATGTCTTGGTAGACAGGAAGTGAGGAGAAGCAGTAACAGGAAGTGGACAGGCAAGATACAACTCCCAAGGAGACATTCCTAGCCACCCACTTCCTCCACCCAGACCGCATCATTTCCACCAGCTCCCAAGGGTCTAATCAAATCCTGAATCCATCAATAATGAGATTCACTGATCACATCATGATCTGATGAATTCACTGATGATCAGATCTACACTGATCACATCATGATCTGATGAATTCACTGATAATCAGATCTACACTGATCACATCATGATCTGATGAATCCATCTACAATCATCACCCTGATGTGATTGGATCATTTCAAAATCCATCATGGACATGGGCAGAAGTGAGCCTCCCCAGTCTCCCCCAAGTCTCTCCATCCAGTCAAGTTGACCAATCAGGGCTAGGACTTCTCAAGCCCTATCAATGGGAGAGGAGGGGGGGATGCGGGGGTGGTGATGAAGAGGATGGAAAAGAGGATTTACACAAAATGGTGTTCAGTAGACAGAAGTGGAGGAAAAGTCCTAGGAACAATTAAGAATCAGTAGACAAAACCTATAGATTCAGACTGGTGGAAAGTAAGGGGGCAGAGGGTCTGCAGTTCTGGAGTCCCAGGCACTGCAGTCCAGAGTGAAACTGCTCTAGGCCTGCCTGAAAAGGCAAGGAGAGGAGTTTAGTCTACACAGCTCTCCACCACACTGGAAAACATGAGTTTGAGCAGCTCAGGCAGCCAAAGCCATATTCCACCCCACTTGAGATGGAGGACTGCCGGGGATCTATGGAGGACTCTTTCAAATGCATCCCCCAAGGCCAGCACGGAAGCTGCGGCACAGCCAGGGACCCCTGCTAAGCCTTTTCCATAAGAGCTATTGGTCCATTTGGCTCTCCTTAATGTAGTACTCGGTATGTATCGATAGCACAATTGTCAGCCCAGAAGACATTTCCCATTTTAATAGTTCTCATGAGATGCTGTATTATTGAGCTTACAGCACTAAATAAAAAACTCGTTTGTCAAGGGAACACGAAATGGTTTTTAATGGACACAGCCAAACACCTGCTAATAGTTATGGCAAGAAAAATAACCAGCCTGATAGAGGAGATTTGGAAGTGCGTCGAAATGCTTTGGCTTGGGGATTTTCTGGCTTTTTGATGACACTGAATATTTCTTCCCCAGCCTACTATCCAACGGCTGACTCTCAATGAGAGGAGAAAGAAGAGCCATTGGCCCGAACTTTGCAATGTGCAAGTGGCATGTTTTCTGTGCCTCATCTTCCATAGGTCTCCCCACCTCCCTGACAGCCCCAAATACATGATTCTACCCCAATAAAAGAAGCTAGGCACTGCAGACATTAACTTCTCACTCAGACAAAATCTGTTAGTGGATGATTCCAGGATAGGTATTTTCACACCTTAGGTTTAGAGTTCTGAGTCACCATCTCTGCTGTCCTCTTGATTTGATCAACTGGTCCATTAGGACTGCAACCAGCCATCCCTGCTATCCCTTTATGTCATCTTCTTCACCTGGGAAGCATGAATATGGTACAAAGGCTCCTGGGTTGAAAGCTTGCTGCCATCTGGAGACAAGAGAGAGGTGATTGGGTCATAGAGGTTCTGACTCCACCAATGGGCTCATCCAACAATGACATCATAGCTGAATGAACTGTCAGGAGGTGGGGCCTTGATAAGTGATTGGATCGTGAGGGCTCTGGCTCTACCAATGGGTTCAGCAATCAAGGACATCACAGCTGGGTGGGATCTAGCTCCTCCTTGAAAGACAGGGATCAGGAGGCTCTCAATTTGAAGCTAGCTCAGACACACACACTCCCACACAATTTCAATCAATAGGCAGGTTGTCGTGGCAGCTATGCATGTGGGAGTATCATACAAATAGGAGGTTCACACCAACCCTGGCAACAACATGAGACCCTATTTCAAAAGCAAACGCCCCATCCTTAACCTAAGCAGTAAGAACAGTAACAAGGCTCAACTAGAGCATCTGCCTAGAGGCGAGGCCCTGAGTTCAAATCCTAGTACCACCAAAATATAATAATAACAATAATTTAAGTTACCCTTGGAAAGTCTTGATCGATGTATGTTCTTCCTGGACATCACCCCTGGGCTCCTCACTGAGGATAGGGGACAGCTTGATTTCCTGAGAAGGGATTAAGAGTTGTGCAATCTCCCTGGTCTTACTAAAAAAAGACACTGAGCAGATAAATTTTACTGCAATAAATCTCATCATTAACAAGAGCTGAGGCTACATGTGGGACATACATAGGCCAACAACGTTCCTGGCACCTATTTCCAAATGGAAGAAAACTGACAAGGACTCTGGAACTTTACAAATGCAAATAGACCCCCTGAAGCAGGAGAAATGCTGAGACAAGGAAATCGTATCATTTTTAATAAATAATAAAAGTGTCAAACTCAGAAATCAGAACAAAAAGTAGTTAGTACCCTTCCACCAACTCCATTAAGATGTCAAATTACAGCGAGGGCATCTGTGACTCACACCTGTAATCCCAGCTACTCAGGAGGCTGAAATATGAGGATCATGGTTTGAAGCCAGCCCAGGCAGGAAAGTCCATAAGACATTTATCTCTAATTAACCACCAAAAAGCTGAAAGTAGAACTGTGCCTCAAGTGGTAGAGCATCATCCTTGACCAAATTAAAAAACAAATAACTAAAGGGCAGCACCCAAGCCTTGAGTTCAAGCACCGGGACTGGCATGAAGAAGGAGGAGGAAGAAGAGGAAGAGGAGTAAGAGCAGGAGAAGGGAGGCGAGGAGGAGGAGCAGGAAGAGGAGTAAAGCTCCAGTGACTGTATAGTTCAGACCAGAGGCAGGCTCAGCTGGCTCCCTGACATAAGAAGCACCTTTCAGACTTTTGTAAGTAGCCCAGACTGTCCTAGAACTCTTGATCTTCCTGCCTCAGACATGCAAGTGCTAGGATTTCCAGTGAGTGCTATCAAGCACAGCCCCGGCCCCCTTCCCTCAGAATGGGTCACCATAAGCAGTGAGACAGGCTGGGCCCATTCTAGCATCATCAGCAAGCGGCTCTGTGGAGCGCTGGCTCCCAGGAAGGAGAAAGGATGAAGTGTGAAGGTCATTGTGGACCGTGGATCTCCCAAGGTCACACAGTGCATAAATCAGAGCCAGGGACCCCAAGCCACAGCACCAGAAGCCCCACATTCCATTGGGCCACTTGCTCCTCTGAGCCAAATAAAGATGTGTAGTGAAGGGCAGAGATGGGGGTCTGTTACAGGTAATAGATAATGACAGCTCTTCTGTATTTCTTCGGCCATCTTTGGAGACAGATGTTTGCTTTAGGTTCCACAGGAAGGATGAGGGCGGGAGGAGAGGAGGTGAGCAGAGGGAAAGCAGGGCCTGGTCACCAGTGCATTCAGATCTGGCCAGAGGTGGCTTCTGAAGTGGAACGACAGTTCTTGGTCTTAGGAGAGATCAGGTTATGGTCCATGGTCTCAAGTGGGGTCAGGTGACAAGCAGCTGCACCTCACTCTTAGGATGTGGGGAGCCAGGGCCCTGCTAGTCATTGTGAAGGACGATCCCTACCCACTGCCACGGCCACGGTGCTCCAGACTCTATACCCACTGTCACACCATGACCTCACTCTCCCAACTCCCGACCCACTGCCATGGCCAGAGCACTTCTGATTCCCCAACAGGTGACCATCTTCCCTGATGGCTGTTTGCAGCCATGGGCTCTGACCACTAAGTTCACCCCAGTCCCATCCCCCCTGTGTGCCTCTGGTTCCCATCGCCAACCCCTGCACATGGAGTTTCTTCTGGGCAGAGCTCACCCCTTCTCCCCGGGCAGTGGCTCCGAGGACCACATCCGGACACAATGGATGTGCTAAGCAGACACCGAAATGCATGCTCTTGTTTTCCACAGACCTCATTTATCCTAATGGAGCTCTATTAACCATGTTTTAAAAGTGAATAGTGTACTATGTATCTGCATTGGCTTGCTGTGAGCAGCGAGCACATGAAGGACAGGATCTCAGGGCATAGAAGGAGGAGGAGCAGAGGAAGAAGGAAGCGCACTGGTGGGGGGAGGGAGAGGCTCAAAAGAGCAACATAGAAAACTCCTGGGTTTCATTACTCTAACCTCGGGGCCTCAAGGAACTTCTATCCTTACAGGAACTGCCAGTCTCAGCAAATTCTCCAGCTGCTGTTTCTTGAAAGTGCATTTTAATACCAAAAATGTCCCTTAGCAGGGGTAAGAACTCAGAGGTCCCCACGGGCCTGTTCACTCACCTGCTGGCTTGGGGCTGGGTTGTGGTGGTGGGGTGCTGTTTCATCTCCGCTATTGCATTAAAGAACGTAGAAAAGAAAAGGGTGGCAAAGAGGGGACTTCTGTTCTGTCTAACTGTGTGTGTGTATGATTGCTCCCACCCATCACTCCAAGCAAAGCCTCATTATTTAGCAGGGATAAAAAAAGAAGCTAGATCAATCTAACAATAGTCTATAATTACTTGGCAAATGGTTTCACAGAGCAATTATGCCATTAGTCCAAGTGCCTTTGATTTCAAAGATTCCTCTCTGGCTATCCTCCACACTGGGAAAGGAGGCTCCAGAGGAGCATAAATGAGTGGCAGGAGACCATAGCATGAATGCCATCCCTACACACATACACAGAGGCAAAACATTCTGCAGAATCCCTATGGGAAGGAGACTAGCAGTGGCTCCAAGTGACAGCCTAGTAGGGGCCTCAGCCCCTGGGAATTTCTGGCCACAGGACAAAGAAGGTGCCATAGGTGCCCTGCCCACAGCACAACTCTTCCATCATCCAGTAACTGGTCTTGGCTGTTCCCACAAACTGAAGCTCAAATACTTACACACACACACACATACACACACACACACACACACATATATATACATGTACATATATATACATATATGTATATGCATATATATACATACATATGTATGTATATGTGTGTGTGTGTGTGTGTGTTTGTGTGTGTGTGTGTGTACATATCTTGTAATTCTGCAATTCCAGCCACTAGGGAGGTAGCGTTAGGAATGTGGTTTTCCTGAGACATAGACAGACACTGACACTGCTCACTGCACCCAGAACTCCGGACAGGTGGCAGGATGGGAGGGATCCAAGCAGATGTTCATTCCTGCATCATGAGCAGGGAGGTTGTTACACGAAGTACCAACTGTTGAATGTTGGGTGATACAATCATAGTATCTACTTATGTGATGATCTCCCCTCATGCATCTATATAATCAGTGTAAATAAGGCGGCACAGCCACACTACCTTGGCTACTTATATGGGAGCCTATCACTACCAATCCACCCACACACCCATTGATTGGTTTGGTCTAGCTGTCCTCTGGAAAACAGTGTTTTACACCCCAGATCCAAACCCCAAGAGCTCCACTCCAAATAAAGAGACACGGTGAGGGGCATGTAAAGTTCAATTCTTCCATGGTGGCCATGGGGTGAAAGACAGCTTGGGTACATCTTCAGCTATCTTTGGGGTACAGACATTTGCCTTAAGTTAAATACGGAGACTTGGCTGGGAATGTGGCTTAGTGTTAGGGTGCTTGCCTAGCATGCATGAAGCCCTGGGTTTGATTCCTCAGTACAAACTACACAGAAAAATACAAAAACAGTACTGTGGTTCAAGTTGTAGTGCACTAGCAAAAGATGCTCAGGGACAGTGCCCAGGCCCTGAGTTCAAGCCCCAAGACTGGCAAAAATTAAAAAATAAGGAGACTTGAGGACAAAGGTATGCCATGTTAAAATGGCCACCAGTCCCAGTGTGGCCTGGGGGGGTGATAATTCTGGTCCTTGTTTCTGGTGGATTCTGGAGAGGCATGATGGCTGTCACAGCTGGTCAGGATCAACATGTCCTGTGTCCTGCGGGGTGAGCTGTCCTGGGGGGCTCTGCCGGCCCTCAGGGGTGGCTTCATCCCTTGTCATTAAGAAGTTATCAATTTGCCTCGTCCTTCCTGAACCCCAAGGTGATTGCAAAGCAATTGCTGGAAAAATGGTTCAGAGCAGAGACACATACAACATGAGTTAGCAGCACGAGACTCTGCCTCCACTTATAGTTCATTTGTGGGTCCAACAAAAGTGGCTTTGAAGCACCTGTCACTTGATGCACAATGAGAATCAGTCATTTTTCTTTTTTTTTCTTTTTGGATGGTCCTTGGGCTTGAAATAAGAACCTGGTTGCTGTCCCTTCACATTTTTGCTCAGGGTTAGTGTTCTACTTTTGGCTTTTAGGTGATTATTTGGAGATAAGAACCTCATGGATTTACCTGCCCAGGATGGCTTTGAACTTCGATCCTCAGAACTCAGCCTCCCAAATAGCTAGGATTACAGGGCACCAGGGCCAGTAGAAACACACACACACACACACACACACACACACACACACACACACACACACACACACACATATATATGTATATTTAAATTGGTTTGTCTGAAATATTTTTGAGGGCCATACTGGGGTTGTACTTAGGGCCTCATGCCACACTCAAGCTCTCCTCACTCCAATTATCTTTGAAATGTGGTCTCAACCAATCAGCTTGCCTGTTATAGTCAGTGGTCCAGCCCATGCAGGCCACCTCCCAAACTCCTGTAAACCTCCTTTAACCCTCCATGGACACTACCTGAGGGCTTCCTAAACAGGGGAAACTGATCCTTTCTCTGTCAGCTGCACATTTGAGTGATCAAGCTGAGCAAGACTGAATTTCCCACAGCCTCATGGAAGGCAGCCTGGGAGACTACTTCCTACCAGTGGCCTCAGGGGGACCCTGAAGCAGACATGTCCTTTTGGCCACACCCCCACACAAACCCCTCTGAGAATGTCTCTTTCCCCTCCCTGTCAAAGTCCACCTGGGGCTTGACAGGGATGCTGTCAGTGTGAGCTATAACCCCAGGCAGTCCTGGAATCTGAGCTAAATTGCCTGTGCCACTGTGATGATGAACTCATTCTGCAGGGAATTGGAAATCAATTCTTGTCATCACCCAAAAGAGTTCCTTTATCAAGCAGTTCCTGATAATGCAACCGACAAGGAGCTGAAGAGAGACATGGAAATGGGGGGAGGGGCGGGAGGAAACAAGCCTCCATGTGTGTGTGTACATGTGTGTGTGCATGAACTCTATGTGTGTTTGTGTCTGTGCACATGTGTATATGCATGTACATATGCTAATATGTGCATGTGTGCATGCTTGTGTGTGCATGCATGTGTTTTCGTGTGCTTCCATGTTGCATGTATGTGTGTGTATCCCAAAACACACCCTGATCCAGTGCTATCCCACGTGCTCCTCAGCCTCCCATCTGTAACATAACACCTGAGGTAATTGGCCTACAGGATGAAGGGTTTCTTCTTGTTCTTGCCCACTTGGCCTTGTTGCTTTGGGTTGTGGAGGGGTAGAACACTGTGGTGGAGATCATCAGGTGGGGCAAAATGGCTTCACCTCGCTGGAGACAGACAGAGGATGAGCAGGGCCAGGCTCCTAACAGCCCTTGCATGGCCACGCTCCATTGACCTCACTTCCTCCCTGTGGACCACGCCCCCATTAGCCTTTCTTCTCTAGGCTACACCCCCATGGCCTTACTTTCTTCTCTAGACCCCAATGCTCTTACTCCCTTCCTCTAGGCCACGCCCCAAATGCACTGCATCTCTAGGCCTCTTTCCCAATACCATCACTTCTGCCTCTAGGCCGTGCCTCTTACAGGTTCCACTGCCTGCCCATGGTGTGGGGCTGCTGGCCAGGCTGTCAGCCCTGGGCCTTTTCAGGTCTGGGACTCAGGCCTTGCCCAGCCTCCCCAAGTGAAACCTGGTTGGTGTGGCCCATGCCCAGCCCACTGCAGAGCTGGTGTCTGGAAGCCAGCTGGGCTTCCCTGGCAAGCATCCACGCTCCATGCCCCACTGCTCCTAGGAAGCGGGGCAGGGCCAGATGCTAACTGTCCGGGCCCATATAATCTCAACTACCGGCTGAGAACCCTGAAGCCCAAGGTGAAGGCATCAGCCAGGGTCAGCCAGACTAGGAGCTGCAGGGACAGTGCCCAGGCCCTGAGTTCAAGCCTCAGGACCCGTTCTCCCCGCTTCCCGCCCACAACTAATCTCCCCTAAGGTTCATTAGCTGCTGTACTTGGATAAGTTTGTCTCCATTGTGCGTGTCATGCAATCCTGGTGGAGCTGTGCTCATAGTAGGTCTGCAAGGAACATCCATGACTTAATAAAGAAGTGACCAGGCTGTAAAAATAAAAATAGCAACACACACAGGGCCAGGGCCATGGCCAGCCTTGGCTATTCTCCTCCTACACACACACACACACACACACACACACACACACACACACAGACGGCTAAACCTTCCAGCCCCCTGAAGCAAAATCTGTAACCTAATAATGTCAGCCCCAACAGAGGGGATGAATTTGATCCAGGAAAAATACCATCCCTGGCAACGGTGAAGAATATTAAGGTCTTAACAGCCCTCAGTTTAGAATTTTCTTGAAAGGAGAGCTGAAAATAATTACACACCTGTTACTCAAAACTCAGCAGTAAAAAGGAATTTAATGAGTGTATAAATTACCTTCCCAGCGATATAAATTAGGATTTGAGGCCTGAATGACAACAGTGCAGGCTGAGATTTCCTAGGAAGCCGAGCGGCTGGGGCCCATCCCCCAGGCACCTGAGGATCTCAGCTGAGGAGGGATCTAAAGGCCACTGTCACCAGCCCTGCTGGAAGGTTCCATAGCTCCACAGACCACCCTTGCAGAGGAGTGCTGGCCCCTCAAAGTCCAGCTTGAGCTTTGCAGAGAACAAAGCAGTCTTCCTCCTCCTCCAGTCTCTCCTGGACAGAGATTCTCCCACGGTTTTTTACAGCTCTAAGTTCACATTATCTACACTGCCCTTACAGATGTCTGGGGACTATCTCCTGTGGTTCGAGCTACCATGATGATAGGGTACTTGAGGTGGGCTGGTTTACAAGACATGGAAGGTTCTTACTCCAGCATTCAAGGTCAAGGGCAAACTTGCTGCACCAGGCCACGGCAGAAGATGCCAGATCACAGAGCAGGATGGAGGTGAACCTCAGCCTCAGGAGCCTTCCTGCCATACCTGACCCACTCTAGTCCATGGTAGCAGCATTTATCCACACCACAGACCCACTCTCCTCACTTGGGATTCAGTTCCCACCTTCGAACCTCAGCCATGACACCAACTGCCTCTGGTCATACTCATGGCAAGCATGGACCAACCATTTTGGAATCCCAGACTGTCTTTGCAAGAGCTACAGAGTCTGCAGAGGCATTTCCACTGGCCCTCCTTGGGTCTGTAGGAGACATTCCCATTGGTCCTCCTTGGGTCTGCAGGAGAAATGCCCATTGGCCCTTCATAGGTGAGCAAGAGGTATTCCCATTGGCCCACCTTGGGTCTGCAGAGGGATTTTTATTGGCTCCTCTTGGTCACACACCCACCTCCTGCACCAATCCCTCTTTTTTTGTTGTTTATTCATGTGGTGCTGAGGAATGAAACCAAGGGCCTCATGCAAGCTAGGCAAGTACTCTACCACTGAGCCAAATTCCGAGCCCCCAATCACTCTTTTTTTCTTTCATTAAAAAATACTTTTTTTATTGTGAAAATACTGTACAGAGGAGTTAAAATAACATGGGCAAAATAATGAGTACATTGCTTATCAAGCATTGTAGCCTCCTCCTTTGCTTCCTCTTCTCATTCCTTCCCATCCTCCCCCCGCCTCCCCACGCAATCCTCCCCTCCCCTCACACCCTCCCCCACGAAAGTTGTAAAATTCATTTTCGACATAACGTCTTGTATATCTCATTGTTGCAATAGGTCCACCTGTATCCCTATTTATTTTTTTTTCTTTGCTGTAACTTCTTTTTTTTATTTTTTTAAAAATTTTTTGTGAACACACTGTACAGACGGGTGACAATTACATGGGCAGGATAATGCGTACATTTCTTATCAAGCATTGCAGCCTCCTCCTTTGTTTACCCTTAACATCCCTTCCCAGCCTCTCCCCCATCCCCCACCCAATCCTGCCCGCATCCCCCCTCCCACACCAACGTTGTAAAGCTCGTTTTTGACATGACAACATGTACTTCTCATTGTTGGAACAGGTCTACCTGTATCCTTAAACGACTTGTTTTTCCCCATCTCCTCTACAGGTTATACTGACATAAAATATAGTGAAAGCAGAGGTTATACTGTGGAGGAGGGACGTACAAAGCAACAAAGAGATAATCTTATAAATGCATTAGAAACAAATGCATGAAAGAAAAAAAAATTAAAATACATATTTAAGGGTTCATTTTCCTAACATCACATTACCTGACCTTTTCCACTTTACTCATACATTTACTAGATATTGCAAATAAAGGAAACCATGGGACCTATGTTTTTTGGGCCTGGCTTACTTCACTTAATATAATTTTTTCCAAGGTTTTCCGTTTTCTAACAAATGGGGCAATGTAATTCTTTCTGATGGAGGCATAGAATTCCATTGGGTATATATACCACATTTTCTTAATCCATTCATCTACTGAGGGGCATCTGGGTTGGTTCCATATCTTAGCTATGGTAAATAATGCTGCAATAAACATAGTTGTGCTGGTAGCTTTAGTGTGGTCTTGTTTGTAAACATTTGGGTAAATGCCCAAAAGTGGGATTGCTGGGTTATAGGGGAGCTCTATGTGAAGTCTTTTGAGGAACCTCCATACTGCTTTCTAAAGTGGTTGAACAAGTTTACATTCCCACCAACAATGAAGTAAGGTTCCCTTCTGTCCACATCCCCTCCAGCATCTGTTGTTGTTAGAGTTCTTGATTTTTGCCATTCTAACTGGAGTGAGGTGGTATCTCAATGTTGTTTTGATTTGCATTTCTTTTATGGCTAGGGATGTTGAGCATTTCTTCATGTGTATATTGGCCATCTTTCTTCTTCAGAGAAGTTTCGCTTTAAGTCTTTAGCCCACTTACTTATTGGGCAGTTGTTTATTTGAGGATTTGTTGTTGGGGGATTTAATTTTTTCAGTTCCGAGTATATTTTAGATTTGAGACCCTTGTCTGTTGTATGGCTAGTAAAGATCTTCTCCCAGTCCGTGGGCTTTCTATTGATCTTGCTAGCTATGTCCTTTGCCATGCTGAAGCTCTGCAATCTTATGCAATCCCATTTGTCCAACCTTTCTTTATTTGTTTTGTTTCCGGGTCTCTATTCAGAAAATTTCGGCCTGAGCCAAGGAGACCGGGGGTTTCTCCTATTCCATCCTGTAATATTTTCAGAGTGTCTGCTTTGACTTCAAGGTCTTTGATCCATTTGGAGCTGATTCTGATGCAAGGTGATATATAAGGATCTAGCTTTAGTTTTCTACAAGTAATTAACCAATTTTGCCAGTACCATTTACTGGAGAGGCTGTCTTTCTTCCATTCTCTTGTTTTAGCTACTTTATCGAAGATTAGATGGCTATAGGTCTGTAGGTTCATTTCTGGGTTTTTAATTCTATTCCATTGGTCCTGAGGTCTGTTCTTATGTCAATAACAACCTGTTTTGATTGCTATGGCTTTATAGTAGAGTTTGAAATTTGGTATTGATATTCCTCCAGCAGTGATCTTTCCGTTGAGGAGCTTTTTTGCTATTCGGGGTTTTTATTGTTCCATATGAATTTTTGGATTGCCTCTTCTATTTCCTTGAAGAATGAGGTTGGAATATTGATAGATATCACATTAAATTATTTGTAGATAGCCTTGGGAAGTATTGCCATTTTTACGATATTAATCTTTCCAATCCAGGAGCATGGGATGTTTTGCCATTTTCTAAGTTCTGTTTTAATTTCCTTTTTCAAGATTTTAAAGTTTTCATCATACAGGTCCTTCACTTCTTTCGTTAAGTTAATTCCTAGGTATGTTATTTTTTGTGGGGCTATTACACATGGAGTTGCTATCCTAATTTCTGCCACAATTTTCTCATTGTTGGCATACAGAAAAGCCATTGATTTTTAGGAGTTAATTTTATACCCTACTACTTTGCCAAAGTTTTGAATCAGCTTGAGTAATTTGGGAATGGAGTCTATGGGATTCTTTAAATACAAGATCATGTCATCTGCAAACAGGGAGAGTTTTATTTCTTCTTTCAATATTTGGATCCCCTTCATGTCTGCATCTTGTCTTATTGCTGTAACTAGGCATTCTAATACTAGATTGAAGAGAAGTTGAGAGAGTGGACATCCTTGTCTTTTTTCTGAGTTAAGAGGAAATGGTGTCAATTTTCACCATTAAGTATAATGCTGGCTGTAGGTTTGTCATATACAGCCTTTATTGTATTGAGGAATGTTCCATGGATTCCTAATTTTTCCAAAACCTTCATCATAAAGGGGTGTTGGATCTTGTCGAATGCTTTTTCTGCATCTATTGAGATAACCATGTGGTTCTTATTCTTGCTCCTGTTGATGTGATTAATAATATTAATTGATTTGCGTATATTGAACCAGCTTTGCATCCCTGAAATGAATCTTGTTTGATCGTGGTTTATGATTTTTTGGATGAATTGTTGACATCGATTGGCCAAAATTTTGTTGAGAAGTTTTGCATCAATGTCCATCACCCCAATCACTCTTGAGAGAGGCTAGATTGCTGTGATTCGCTGGGCTTAGGTCACAAGCCCCTCACTGGTGATGCTGGTGGGTGATGGGAAGAATGGTTTTGTGCCACCACAAAGGTGAAAAAGGGGACAGAACAACACTCAGAGGGAATGGGACTGTTCCTGAGGCAACGGCCAACCCAGGTGCTTGGGGCATCAGTGAAGAAGGAAGCACAGGCCTCTGCCCTGTCGCAGGTTCCTTCCCCCTGCCATGGCCACAACCTGGGGCCTGCCTGGTCTGAGACAGCCAGCCTCTCTCGCAGGGATCCTGGTGAGCCAGAAAGTAGCCCTGAGCTTGGGCAGGGGTCTCTAACCTTCAGCAGATCCCCAGGATGCCCTGGGACAGAGCTATTTGGAAGGCCATCCAGTTAAGCCCAAGGCTCTGCATGTATTGCCAGTGGAAGGGCAGACTGTGGTGTGAACTTCCTTGGAAGCTCTACACAGAGCTGGGGGCCTGTGAACTGGTTTGATCGGGGCTGACTGGACGTCTTAGTAGGGGTTACTTACAGAGCAGGAGACAGCTATGAGCCCCTGGCCTGTGCCATCCAGAGAGTCATTACCAGGACCCTGGAAGACAGACACCCATATACCACCACCCTGAAATTCTCCTGTGACTCTGTCTTTAACGGAAATCTAGGTCAGAGCACCACCTAGTGTCAAGCCCGCAGAGTAGCTGCAGGTGAAATATGGGATGTTCTGCTTGCACCCTGCTTGCTGTCACCCAGGATCCAGCCAAGGGAAGGACGTCTTGTGTGCTGCAGTTCACCTGGTCCAACAGCTAAGTAATGGATTGCTACAAGATGGCATTACTCCAACTTCAGCAAGGACCTATGCACCTAGAGATCAGTGCTGTGACCTGGAGCTCAGCAGTCCACATGGATGAACAAACCCCTAAGGGTTCACCTAGCCTCACAGAACGACCTCTCTGGGAAGAGAAGGCTGGATGTTGAACCTAATTTCAGAGTTGCAAGATAAGCAGAGCTTAGTTAAGGTCATGCCAAGGACATGACTGTTGTGAGTCTAGATTTCTTCCTGAAACCCATCTGCAAAACGGGAAAGGGGCCGAGCACATCAGGGCACACCTCTCATCCTGTTTACAGAGAAGACATAGGTAGAAGGATCTTAGTCGGAGGCTGACACTGGGCAAAATTGCAAGGACTTTCTGAAAAAGTATCTATAGCAGCTGGGCACTGGTGGTTCAAGCTTTTCATTCTAGCTAATCAGGAAGCTGAGATCTGAGGATCATGTTTCAAAGCTAGCCCGGGCAGGAAAGTCCATGAGCTCTTAACTCCAATGAACCACCAGCAAGACAGAAGTGGTGCTGTGGCTCAATTGGTAGAGTGCTCACCTTGAGCTGAATAGCTGAGGGACAGTCCCCAGGCCCAGAGTTCAAGCCCCACAACTGACAAAAAAAACTTAATGAAAACTGTTGCTGGTGTGTCAGTGCTTCCTGCCACCATCCCCCGTCTTCACTCCACCAGTTCCTAGAGAGATACCAATTAACTCACGGGGAGGATGTGAAATATTCAACATGCTCTCTCTTCAATGACATGAATGTTTAACATATTATACCTAAAAAACAAATTCATATAGCACTTTCTGGGAAAAAAAATGCTCCAAGTTTGGATAGATCGATAGATGGATGGATGGATTGTGGACAGATGGAGAATGAATGGATGGATAAACAGATGGTAAAGAGAGGGATAAGGGATGGAGGGTAGAAAGATGGATGATAGATGAATTGGTGAGTGGGTGAATGGATGGATGGTGGATTTTGGATGGATCAGCATGGATGATAGATGGATAGATTATGGGTGGGTGGATGGATGATGTGTAGATAGTGGATGGGTGAATAGATTATGGATGACTGATGAGTAAATGGGATTGGAATAATGATGAATGGATGGGCGGATGGACAGATGGTGGAGAGATGGATGAGGGATGGATGTGTAGATAAATTGACCGCAGGTAGATGGAAATATATTTAGTCTTTGCTCCTCCTAGCACAGAGCTTCAAAAATCTTCAAGAAGATATTAAAGAGAATCATGTTTTGAGGATGAGATTCTTGCTAAGCCATCTTGACAGGATTCTTGCTCAATCTAGGTGATGTAAGGATGAGCTAGCAACCTGGAGAGTCTTCAGAAAAGCCCCTAAACTTTGGTGCCATTGGGTTATTATCGGGGGAGCACTGCCACCTAGTGTCCACAGAGGTGAATAGCAGGAGCCTGAAGAGACCATGAAATGGTCAAAGCAGGGTAGTTGCCAAAAAAATCCAATGAAACACTTCTTGCCATGTTTTTGGTGTGTATGTGTGTGTGTGTGTGTGTGTGTGTGTGTGTGTGTGTGTGTGTGTGTGTGTGTGTGTGTGTGTGTGTGTGTGTGTGTGTGTGTGTGTGTGTTCTGAGCCTTGAACTCAGGGCATGGGTGCTCTTCCTGAGCTTTTGTGTTCAAGACTAGTGCTCTACTACACAGGCCACAGTTCCACTTTCAGCTTCTGTGAGTGGCTAATTGGAGAAGAGTCTCACAGACGTTCCTGCTCAGGCTGGCTTTGAACCGTGATCCTCAGATCTCGGCATCCTGAGTAGCAAAGAAGACAGGAATGAACCATCCGTGCCTTGATTTTGCCACTTTTTAATATTTGGAACTGGTTACATTTTTTATTTACTTTGTTAATTTAGAGGTGATATACAGTGGGATTACATTTACATACGCCAGGTAATAAGTGCATTTCCTTTCACAGAGTATCATCTGTTTCCTTCATCCTCTCCCATTCCCTCCCTTCTATCTGCACCCACGAGTTGCATAGTTTGTTTCATCCATGTTTAGTACACTCACTGCTGCACTTTTTCACCCTATTCCCTCAGATTCTATGGCCTCCCCTCCCCTTCCACAGATGTTCATGTGAATACACTATCTATAAGGTAAAGAACATAGAGTCATCATATAAATAAAAAAAACTAAGAAAAAAGTTAGTTATTTCCATATCTTTGGAGTTCATTTCAGTATGTGTATTAAATAAATAAAAAGAGGTGCTTGGGTAATACACTTTGGTGATTCTCTCCTAAGGCGATCCTCTTTTGGTCTCACTGTGTGTGAGTATTTAGAATTCTGTATAATTTGTCATATACCACTGTGTTTCAGATCTAATCCACCTATCAGGGAGAATATGCGCTATTTGTCTCTGTAATCTTGGCTTACCTCACTTAACATAATTTGTTCTAGTTCCATCCATTTCCCTGCAAATGATATTATTTTCTTCTTTCTGATGGTTATGTAAAATTCCATTGTACACAAGTACCACTTTCCTTGTTGTTGTTGTTGTTGGTGGTGGTGGTGGTCATGGGGCTTGAATTCTGGGCCTAGACGCTCTTCAGCTCAAAGCTAGCACTCTTATCACTTGAGCTACTTCCAGCTTTCTGGTGGTTTATTTGAGATAAGAGTCTCATGGACTTTACTGCCTGGGCTAGCTTTGAACTGTGATCCTCAGATTTCAAACACCTGCATAGCTAGGATTACAAGCATGAGCCACCGGCACCCAGCACCACATTTTTTTTTGATCCATTCATCTATTGTGGAGCATCTGGGCTGTTCCCATATCTTAGCTATTGTGAATAATGTGGCAATAAACATGGATGTGCAATTGTCCTAATCATGATGTTCAGGGTAGATGCTGGGTATGTCTGGGTCATAGGGAAGGTCTACATTTAGTTTTTTGAGGAACCTCCAGATTGCTTTCCAGAGTGGTTTTATTAATTTACATTCCCACCAGAAGTACTGTAAGGTTCCTTTTTTCCCACATTCCCCCCACCCCTGCCCCAGCATTATTTGTTGTCCAAATTCAGAATACTGGCCAGTATAACCAGGGGTGAGATGGTATCTTGTTTTTTTTTTTTTTTTTTTTGGCCAGTCATGGGCTCGAACTCTGGGCCTGAGCACTGAACCTCAGCTCTTCAGTTCAAGCCACAGCGCCCCTTCTGGCTTTTTCTGCTTATGTGGTGCTGAGGAATCGAACCTAGGGCCTCATGCATGCAAGGCAAGAACTCTGCCACTGATCCACCTTCCCAGCCCTTAGGGTTGTTTTGATTTGCATTTCCTTTATGTTGGGAGATGATGAGCATTTTATCTATGGACAGGGATGATGAGCATTTCTTCCTGTATTACTTTGCTATTCTTACCTCTTCTGAAATTCCCTCTTTTGCTTCCTTGCCCATTTAGTGATTGGTATATTAGGTTTAACAGAGGTTGGTTTCTTGAGTTCCTTGTATTTTTTTGGCTATTAAGCCTTTGTCTGATGTATTTCTGGTAAAGATCTTCTCTCAGTCTGCTAGCTGTCTTTCTAGGTGAATAACTATGTGCAAAACTTTTTTATTTTGATGTAGTCCCACTTATTAAGTCTCTCTCCTCTCTGCTGTGCTCCTGGGACTTTATCCAGGAAGTTTCTGCTGTACCTGTAAGAACTAATCTGTTACATTTATTTAAAGACCCAAGCAAAAGTCTTTTAAAAATGCATACCTTGTTCTTATTTTCATTTTGTATTTTGAGAGGATGTTTTGTTATGTAGCCCAGGCAGACCTCAAACTCATGATCCTGCCTCAACCTCCCAAGTGTTAGAATTTCAGACGTGCCCACATCCAGCTCCCCAGATATTCGTAGGCAGGACAAGCCCATTGTTTAGAAGGAGGTCTCTTGATTTGGGTTTGTTTGGTGGTTTCACAAAATATGAAGCCAGGCATGGTGGTGCATGCCTATAATCCCAGAAACCCAGAGGTGGCGGGAGGAATTTAAAGCCAGCCTGGGGGCTGGTAAGGTAACTCAGTAGGAGAGCACATGCCTAGCATGCCTGGAGTTCTGGGTTCTATTTCCAGCACCACAAAAAAAAAAGATAAAAAAGAGATCTAAGTGTTTGCAAGTAGAATGTGTCTTAAAGTTGTAAAGTGATAGCCTTGAGCACAAAAGCTCCGGGATAGCACCAGGCCCCAAGTTCAAGCCCCACAATTGACTAAAAAATAAATAAAAACAAATCAAGCCAGCTTGGACTAACTGAACATTTCAATCCAGTTTCTATACCCCAGTTGGGACCAAAAGGTTTGTTGTTTTTGTTTGTTTTCTTTGTTTGTTTGTCTTTACCAGTCCTGGGGCTGGAACTCTGGACCTGAGTTCTGTCCATGAGCCTCTCTGTGCTCAAGGCTAGCACTCTACCACTTGAGCCACAGCACCACTTCTGGCTTTTTCCGAGTGGCTTATTAGAGATAAGACTCTCAAGGACTTTCCTGCCCACACTGGCTTCCAAACATGATCCTCAGATCTCAGCCTCCTAGAGTAGCTTTGATTACAGGCGTGAGCAACTGGCACTTGGCTTCAAAGATTTTTTGTTTTGTTCAATGAGATTGCATAATATCAAGAGTGGTAGTACATGCCTGTAGTATCAGCAACTCAAGAGACCAAGGTATAGTAATATTTAAACTCAAGAATTCTACGGCCTAGCCTAGACATCATAGGAAGACCCCTTCTCAAAAGAGCTTGTGCAGGGTGTACCCATGTCTGACACTGGGTGTGGAATGAGCCACGCTGGTGAGCTGCATGGATGGTGTATGTCTGCTCTTCTAGACTCAGTGCCCCTTCCCCTTCATTTCATCCTGGAATGCAGTAGCTAAACTCAAATGCTCCTGACGTCACTAGCAACATGTCTAGCAGCAAGGGACCAACTCAGACTCCTAAATACTTTAGGACAGCACCCAAAGAGGAGTTCCAAATGCTCAACATCAGAAAGTCCTTTTTTTTTTTTTTTTTAATTGTATTTTATTTTATTTGAGAACATACTGTACAGAGGGGCTACAATTACATGGGCAGAATAATGCATACATTTCTTACCAAGCATTGCAGCCTCCTCCTTTGTTTACCCTTCACTTCCCTTCCCTGCCTCCCCCCTCCCCCCACCCAATTTTACCCCCCTCCCCCCACCCAATTATACCCCCCTCCCCCCCCACACCGAAATTGTAAAGCTGGTTTTGACATGACATTTTGTACTTCTCATTGTTGCAACAGGTCCACCTGAATCCTTAAACGATTTGTTTGTCCCCATCTCCTCCACATGATATACTGATATCAAATATAGTGAAAGCGGGGGTTACACTGTGGGGGAGGGACATACAAAGCAATAAAGGAATAATCTTATAAATGCATTAGAAATACATGCATGAAAGAAACGAAAACATTAAAATACATATTTAAGGGTTCATTTTCCTAACATCACATTATCTGGCCTTTTCCGCTTGACTCATACCTATACTAGATATTGCAAATAAGGGAAACCATGGGACCTATGCTTCTTTGGGCCTGGCTTACTTCACTTAATATAATTTTTTCCAAACCTTTCCATTTCCTAACAAATGGGGAAATGTCATTCTTTCTGATGGAGGCATAGAATTCCATTGTGTATATATACCACATTTTCTTGATCCATTCATCTACTGAGGGGCATCTGGGTTGGTTCCATATCTTAGCTATGGTAAATAATGCTGCAATAAACATAGTTGTGCTGGTAGCTTTAGTGTGGTCTTGTTTGTAAACATTTGGGTAAATGCCCAAAAGTGGGATTGCTGGATCATAGGGGAGATCTATGTGAAGTCTTTTGAGGAACCTCCATACTGCTTTCCAAAGTGGTTGAACAAGTTTACATTCCCACCAACAATGAAGTAAGGTTCCTTTCTGTCCACATCCCCTCCAGCATCTGTTGTTATTAGAGTTCTTGATTTTTGCTGTTCTAACTGGAGTGAGGTGATATCTCAATGTTGTTTTGATTTGCATTTCTTTTATGGCTAGGGATGTTGAACATTTCTTCATGTGTCTATTGGCCATCCTTCTTTCTTCTTCAGAGAAGCTTCTCTTTAAGTCTTTCGCCCACTTATTTATTGGGCAGTTGTTTCTTTGAGGATTTGTTGTTGGGTGGTTTAATTTTTTGAGTTCCAAGTATATTTTTGATATGAGACCTTTGTCCGTTGTATGGCTAGTAAAGATCTTCTCCCAATCGGTGGGCTTTCTATTGATCTTGCCAGCTATGTCATTTGCCCTGCAGAAGCTCTGCAATCTTATGCAATCCCATTTGTCCAACCTTTCTTTGATTTGTTGTGCTTCCGGGTCTCTATTCAGAAAATTTCGACCTGAGCCAAGGAGACCTAGGGTTTCTCCTATTCCATCCTGTAATGTTTTCAGAGTGTCTGCTTTGAGTTCAAGGTCTTTGATCCATTTGGAGTTGATTCTGGTGCAGGGTGATATATAAGGATCTAGCTTTAGTTTTCTACATGTAGTTAACCAATTTTGCCAGCACCATTTACTGAAGAGGCTGTCTTTCTTCCATTCTATTGTTTTAGCTACTTTATCGAAGATTAGATGGCTATAGGTCTGTAGGTTCATTTCTGGGTTTTCAATTCTATTCCATTGGTCCTGAGGTCTGTTCTTATGCCAATACCAAGCTGTTTTGATTACTATGGCTTTATAGTAGAGTTTGAAATTTGGTATTGATATTCCTCCAGCAGTGTTCTTTCCGTTGAGGAGCGTTTTTGCTATTCGGGGTCTTTTATTGTTCCATATGAATTTTTGGATTGCCTCCTCTATTTCCTTGAAGAATGAGGGTGGAATTTTGATAGGTATCGCGTTGAATTTGTAGATAGCCTTGGGAAGTATTGCCATTTTCACGATGTTAATCTTGCCAATCCAGGAGCATGGGAGGTTTTGCCATTTTTTAAGTTCTGTGTTGATTTCCTTTTTCAAGATTTTAAAGTTTTCATCATAGAGGTCCTTCACTTCTTTGGTTAAGTTAATTCCTAGGTATTTTATTTTTTGTGGGGCTATTACAAATGGAGTTGCTTTCCTAATTTCAGCCACACTTTTCTCATTGTTGGCATATAGAAAAGCCATTGATTTTTGGGGGTTAATTTTATAACCTGCTACTTTGCCAAAGTTTTGAATCATCTTGAGTAATTTGGGAGTGGAGTCTATGGGATTCTTTAAATACAAGATCATGTCATCTGCAAAGAGGGAAAGTTTTATTTCTTCTTTCCCTATTTGGATCCCCTTTATGTCTGCATCTTGCCTTATTGCTGTAGCTAGGCATTCTAATACTAGATTGAAGAGAAGTGGAGAGAGTGGGCATCCTTGTCTTGTTCCTGAGTTAAGAGGAAATGGCTTTAGTTTTTCACCATTGAGTATAATGCTGGCTGTAGGTTTGTCATATACAGCCTTTATTGTATTGAGGAATGTTCCATGGATTCCTAATTTTCCCAGAACCTTCATCATAAAGGGGTGTTGGATCTTGTCAAATGCTTTTTCTGCATCTATTGAGATAACCATGTGGTTCTTATTCTTGCTCCTGTTGATGTGATGAATAATATTAATTGATTTGCGTATATTGAACCAGCTTTGCATCCCTGAAATGAATCCTGTTTGATCATGGTGTATGATTTTTTGGATGAATTGTTGAAGTCGATTGGCCAAAATTTTGTTGAGAAGTTTTGCATCAATGTTCATCAAAGAAATGGGTCTATAGTTTTCTTTCTTTGATGAGTCCCTGCCTGGTTTTGGGATGAGGGTTATGATGGCTTCATAGAATGTGTTTGGTAGTGAGCTTTCTCTTTCAATTTCATTGAAGAGTTGGAGGAGTATTGGTGTGAGCTCTGCTTTGAAGGCCTTGTAAAATTCCGCTGTAAAACCATCTGGTCCTGGACTTTTCTTAGCTGGGAGGTCTCTTATTGCTGTTTCTATTTCAATGCTTGATATGGGCCTGTTAAGCTGGTTTAACTCATCTTGGTTTAGTTTTGGCATGTCAATATTTGCTAGGAAAAGGTCCATTTCTGTCAAGTTCTCAAACTTATTAGCATAAAGTTTTGAGAAGTATTCCCTTATAATGTTCTGAATCTTGGTTGTTTCCGTGGTGATGTTTCCATTCTCATCTCTGAGTTTATTAATTTGGGTGTGCTCTCTCCTTTTTCTGATAAGGTTTGCTAAGGGTCTGTCGATTTTGTTAAGTTTTTCGAAGAACCAACTCTTTGTTTTGTTGATTCTTTCTATAGTTTTTTTGGATTCTAATTCATTTAATTCTGATTTAATTTTGATTATTTCTTTCCGTCTACTGGATTGGGGTTTATCTTGCTGCTCTTTTTCAAGGAGGTTTAGATGTGTCATTAAATTGTTAGTTTCCGATCTCTCCAATTTGTTGATGTAGGAGCTCAGAGCTATAAACTTTCCTCTGAGTACTGCCTTTGCTGTGTCCCAGAGGAGCTGGTAATTTGTGTGTTCATTTTTGTTGAATAGCATGAACATTTGAATTTCCTTTCTAATCTCTTCCATGACCCACTCATGATTCAGTAGTGTGTTGTTCAGCCTCCATGTGATACCGGACTTTCTTTGGTGGCTTTTGGTGTTGAGTTCTAATTTTATTCCCTTGTGGTCAGAGAGAATGCAAGGTATAACTTCAATGTTTCTGAATTTAGACAAGTTTGCTTTGTGGCCTAAAATGTGGTCTATTTTAGAAAACGTTCCATGTGCTGCTGAGAAGAACGTGTATTCTGATGCTGCTGGGTGAAATGTTCGGTAAATGTCTGTTAAGTCTAGTTGATCTATGCAGCTGTTTAGATCTGCGGTTTCACTGTTGAGTTTTTGCCGAGTTGATCTATCTAGTGGGGAGAGTGTTGTGTTAAAATCCCCAACGATTAATGTCTTTGGATCTATCTGGAATTTGAGGGAAAGTAGTGTTTCTTTGATAAATTTGGGTGCTCCATTGTTTGGCGAATAGATATTTAGAATTGTAATATCCTCCTGAAGGAGAGATCCTTTAATTAGTATGTAGCGACCTTCTTTATCTCTTCTCACGAATTTTAATTTGAAGTCTATTTTATCTGATATTAGGATTGCAACTCCCGCCTGTTTATGAGGGCCGTTTGCTTGGTAGATTTTGTTCCAGCCTTTAACCTTGAAAATATGTTTGTTTTTACGGGCAAGATGTGACTCCTGTAGGCAGCAGATAGAAGGGTCTTGTTTTTTTAATCCAACTAGACAGTCTATGTCGCTTAATTGGAGAGTTCAGTCCGTTAACGTTAAGAGATAGGACTGAGAGGTATTTGGGAGTTCCTGCCATGTTATCCACCTTCTTGGGGGCTGTGAAAACTGGGTTCTTCCTAAGGTTCTTGGATTCTCCGTTTGTGTGCAGTTTCTTGGCCTTTGTTGCGTTCTTGTTGGTTTTCTATGTGTAGGACATCTTTAAGAATCTTTTGCAGGGCTGGTTTGGTGGAGATGTATTGTTTCAATATTTCTTTGCTTTGGAAGGTTTTTATTTGGCCTTCAGTTATGAAGGAGAGTTTAGCTGGGTACAGTATTCTTGGTTGATAGTTGTTTGTTTTTAGGGCATGGCATACGTCATTCCAGGCTCTTCTTGCTTTGATTGTCTCTGCTGAGAAATCTGAGGTAATTCTAATTGGTTTCCCTTTATAGGTGATTAATCTTTTCTCCTTGACAGCTTTAAGGATCTTTTCCTTGGTCTGGGTTGATCCTGTGTGGATTATAATGTGACGGTGGGATGTCCTATTCTGGTCTGGTCTATTTGGGGTTCTAAAAGCTTCTTGTATCTGAATAGGCCTATCTTTTTGTATGTTTGGGAAGTTCTCTGCTAGGATCCTGTTAAACAAATTTCCTAGACCATTAACTTCTGTTTCTAGGTGCTCCTCTACACCCATTATCCTTAAATTGGGCCTTCTGATGGTGTCCTCCAGGTGTTGGATAGACCTATCATATTTCTTGGACTTGTCTTGGATGGTTGTATGTTCTTTCTCTATAATATCTAGGCTGTCTTCAATCCCTGAGATTCGATCTTCTGCATGGTCTAACCTGCTGTCAAGACTCTCTACTTTGTTTTTTATCTCTTTTCCTTCTACTTGGTCAGCTTTGATGGCTTCAAGTTCTTTGTTGAAGCTCTGTTTTAGGTCTTGTATGAATTTCTTTACTTCCTTAATTTGGTGTTCAGTGTTTGTTCTCAAATCACTTAGTTGATTGGTTATGGTTTCTTTGGACTCCCATTCCTTCTGTTGGGTTCCATTCAACATTCCCTTTGTGGTCTCCCTGACTTCCTTCAGCTCTTTGTTAATGGATTCCATGAATGTCTTTAGTGATCTTTGTGTATTCTCTACCTGGTCTCTTAATTCGTGAATTACTCTTTGATTAGTTTCCTCCCTTCTGTGGGATTCCTGCAGTTCTCTTTGAGTGTTCTCTGCCTGCTCACGCCATTCCTCCCTTTCTCTTTGAGTATTCTCAAGTTGTTCATGCAAATCCTGTATCAGTTTTTGAGAAGCTTCCTCACGCTTATGATATTCCTGTATATACTTCTGGGATGCCTCCTCTCTCTCCCTATCACGCTCATACAGAGTCCTTTGTACATTGTCAAACTTCTCATTTATCATGTTTGCTATTAGTGTTTGTAGAGCTATTTGGGAACTCTCCTCTGGGTTATTCTTTATCTGTTCTAATCCCTGATTATCAAGGTTGGGAATTGAGATACCCGAATTTGCCATTTTTCTTGTGTTTTTCCGGCTTACTCGGCCCATTTGAGATAAAGATTGCACCAGTTTTGTGCTAGAACACTATCTTAAGGCAACCATCAACCAAAGTTTGCATTTGTACAGTCAATAGTCTACAGATATAATCTAGTTCAACAGATACATCTATTCAACATCAAACGACTATATGTTAAAGGACTTCGAACCGCAGAAAAGAATTTGGAAAACCAGAAATTATTAGGATTAGTGAGAGATGTGGGTAAAAAATAGGAATAGATTGGTGTGGGGAGGCACAAGGAGAGTTAACTATGTCCTACTCACAGTGCAGGAAATGGGTTGGGTAGGATGCAAGTAGAGAGAGAGAGAAAAAGAAGAGACGGAAAGGGGTATAAAGAGAGACCAGAAAAAGAATAGAAACGTAAAAATTAATGTTATTATAGAGGTTAAAAGACCGTCTATTTAGAGAGGAATGTGAATATGTTCAGAGAAGGGGAGGGACATTGAGGAGATGTGAAAAGCTTTAAGGGAGAAGAAAAGATCAGAAGTTCAGTAGAGCTAGATAAAAAACAAAAAGATAATTAAGAAAGAAAGAAAAAGAGAAAGAAGACAAGAAAAGAAAGGAAAACTCTCATTCACGTAATTCTGAAATAAAAATTATAAGATGAGAAAAAAAAGTTACTGGAAAACAATTATTTTTTCAGAAGAGGCAAAAATTAAAGATTGATAAAAGTTTTAGAAGGGAAAAAAATTTATATACATATATATATATATATATAAGGTAACAAAAAACAAAAAACAAGCAAAAAAAAGAAAAGAAGAAGAAGAAAAAAAAGAGAAAAAAAAAAGAAAAAAAAAAAGAAGAAAAAAAAAAGTCTTTTGATTTTTTTTTTTTGTTTTTTTGTTTTTTGGGGGGGAGGAGTGGGAAGAATCCTGTATCTCCCTTTTGTCTGCAACCAGTCTCTTGGAGTCTCTGGTCAGCTTGAGGTCCTGTGGCTTGATTGGTTTCTTAAGTCAGTTGGTTGGAAGAGGCAGAAAAATGCTCTGCTTTACCCAAGATTTTGAGATCCCCCTCCCAGGTTAGTTTTCTGGGAGGGTGGTCTGCTTTGAGAGTCACAAAAGAGGGGGATGTGGTGATGAGGCTAGGTTCTGGGTGGAGTTGAGGCCTTTCAGCAAACAGTAGCTTTTCCCTGGGGCTATTTTGTGATAACTCACAGCGCCCAGCCTGGAGCCATTCTCACGGTTTCTGTTTTTCAATTGATTGTGGTGGCTGCTAGAGGGAGGGGCAGCCTCTGGCTCTGGTTACCCAGTGAGGCTAGGCTGGCGCCTCTGCTGGGTGACTTTTCCCTGGATGGAGCTGAGTCTGGCAGGTCACTTCGCGTTAAGTTCTTGTGACCTGCTAAATGACTCATTTTATTCCAAGGCCTGAGCTGAAGCTAGCAGCAACTCCGAGCTTTGTCGGTATCCAAGATGGAGATCACCGGTGCTGGGGGGGGGAGGGGTGGCCTTCCTTCCTCTGCTCCCTGAGGAGTGAGGATGTCGGGCTTGTACTCACGCTGAGTCTTGGGTCCTGGGTCGTCTCTGGTGCCGAGTCTTGGATCCTGGGTCGTCTCTGGTCTGCAAGCTGCAGGGTGAAGATGTCCGCTCTTTGTTGGTTCTTGCTGGTGTTGAGTAGAATCCGCTCGGCCGCTGCGTCTGGCTCCTTCGTCCCGGACTCTCTGTGTGAGCGCTCAGGTATGGCCCCCGGCTGTGGTCTCTGCCGCTTGCGACCCTGTCGCCGCCGCCGCCGCCGTGGCGGCTGCTGGCGACCACTTGCCTTGGCTTCCCCTCTCTTGTCTAACTCTCTGTCCTGTGATGGCACACTTGGTGTGATTCTCTGGCTTAGGACTGTTCACTGGAACTCTAAAGCTGCTTTCTATGCGAGAGCTTGTTCAGATTCCAGCTTCTCCTCCGCCATCTTCCCGGAACTCCAGAAAGTCCTTTTTTGTGCCAATCTTGGGGCTTGAACTCAGGGCCTGAGTGCTGTCTCTGAACTTTTTTTTTCTATTTTTTTTCTTTTTTTTTGCTGGTGCTCTACCACTTCTGGCTTTTTGGTGGTTGATTGAAGAGAAAAGTCTCACTTTGGTGCTCCAGCTGGCTTCAGGCCATGATCCTCAGATCTCAGCCTCCAAAGTAGCTGGAATTCCAGGAGTGAGCCGCCAGCTCCAAACTGAACATCAGCAATTCTTAAGACACTTCCTCTCCTGCGGACTCCCTCGCCATATGTTAGCTGTAGCCCCAAACCAAGCAAGCAACTCCCATTCCTCCCCCTGTATGCGCCTCATAAATATTTTATGGAGCTGTTCATGAACGATGTAGGCAATTAACCTCCATCCTGGTTTTATTAATGGAAGATGTTGCAATTGCAAGAACAGAGCAGGCATCCTTGGTTCAGGAGGCAGGGCCGCCGAGCCCAGGGGACAGGCTGAACAGGTACACACAGGCTGGTGGCTCGTGGCTAATGGGCTGCTGGCATCTGGCCCTCATATGGCTGGCATGCAGCCCTGGCAAAAGTTCTGGAAAAGCTGTACTGAGAAGCTCCCCACTTAAGATGGGTGAAGGCGAGTTCACCCCCAGTGGGGTTTGAGTCATAAAAGTCTGCCTTGTTTCCTTTCTGGCATAAACTCGTGCTGGCACACATCCCTTCCCCCCATGCACATGGAATTTCATGTCAGATGTATCTACAGGGAAGGGGAGGGAGAAGGAGAGAGAGGAGGGAGGAGAAAGTTGGAGAAGTGGAAAGAAGGAGGAGATAGGAGGAGGAAGGGAAGGGAGAGGAAAGTAAGAGAGGAAAAGAGGGAGAGGAAGAGGGGAAAAGGGGGAGAGGGAGACAGGGGAGAGAGGCAGAGGAGGGAGAGGGAAAAAGAGGGAGTGAGAAAGACAAGAGGGAGGGAGATAAAAGAGAAACAGAGAGAGGGAGTGGGAGATAGAGGAGAAGTAGAGAAGAGAGAGGGAAAGAGGGAGGGAGGGAGAAAGAAGAGAGAAGGGGAAAAAGAAGGAGAGAGGAAGAAAGAAGAGGGGGAGAGAGGAAGGAAGGGGGAGGGAGGGAGATAGGAAGGGAGAGAGAGAGGGAGGGAGGAAAAGGGAGGGAGGGAAGGAGAGGGAGGGAGGGAGAGAAAGGGAGATGGAGGGAGAGGAGGAGGGGGGAGGGACAAAGGGAGAGAAGAGAGGAAGAGAGAGGGAGCAAGGGAGGGAGGGACGGAAAGAGTGAGGGAGAAGAGGACCAGAGAGGGAGAGAGGGAGAGAGGGAGAGGGAGAGGAGAGAGGGAGGAAGAGAGAGGAAGAGGACTTGAGTCCCTGGAAAGCTAAGCTCTGAGGCAGGCCAGCTGGGATCCCCGACCCTCTCGCTGTAATTTGCATAGGTCTCCAGTTTCCTAGCAAAGGTCTCTGATTGTCCCCAGCCCTGTCTGTCTGCCCACTGCCCACCCCTCCCCTAGGGCGGGGCTCATAAGGGTGACTGACAATGAAGCTGGGAGTCCCAGCCCCGCCCCAGAGTCCTGGATGCAATCACCAAGAACCCCGCCAATTCCACAGGATGCAGAACCTCCTCCTGGCTGCCTCCTTTTGGTGGAGCAAGGGTCTGGATGTGGGGGGAGGGAGGCGTCTCCAGTCTCACTGGGCCCAGGTTGGAGTGAAGCAGTTTGGGAGGCCCAGCTGGGAGGCTCGGCCAGGAAGGCCGGGCAGGGGAGAGGAAGGAGAGGGGGACTTTGCTGGGGTTCCAGAGGCAGAAGTCGGGGGCCTGGACTCCCACCATGCCCTCGACCTGGGAGGAGCAAGTGAGGCAGTGACAAGCAGAACCAGGACCACCGGAACAGGGGCAGTGGAGAAAGAAGGTCCACGTCAAAGCCCCTCTTGAGCACCTCTTCCCATCAAGCCAAGGGCATGTTAGAAGGAAGGGTGGGAGCTCAGCATGAGACACTTCTCCCAGTCCCGGACAACTAGGTGGTTATCTGCTATTAAAAGTGTGTGTGTGGTGGGGGGTTGGAATTCCTTGGCCAAGCTTGGTAGCACATGCCTTTAATCCCAGTTACCATTGAGAAAAAGGGTACTAATGCTCCCCAGGAAAAAGCATGAGACCCTATCTGAGAAAGAATCTCAAATAAAAAAGGGCTGGAAGCATGGCTCAAGTGGTAGAGCACCTGCCTAACAAGCAAGACATCCTGAGTTCAAACCAGCAAAGCAAAAAAACAGTCTGTCACACATGCTCTCCTGGTTCCACCCTCTTCTTACACTGCCAACCCTTCCCTGATGCACCCATATAGTCCTCCAGTTCAAGAACACTGCTTCAGCACCCAGAGCAGACACAAAGACACTGGCTGTGTTCAAGGGCAGCTGCCATGTGCTCATCCAAATCCACACTTTGGAAAGATGACCACAGCCATTGTTCCTCTCCAAAAGTGGCTGTGGGGTTGCTGTCCGCTCAGAACTGTCTGCAGCTGAACAGACTCATGCCACACTTAAGACACAGACCACTGCTTTCCCTTCAGGACTTGCTGGCACCTGGCACTGCTTTTTATTTACCTTAACCAGGACCCAATTCCCAGGCTAGGAATTCAGTCTCTTCCCATCTCTTCCTCAAAAATTGGTCTGACCTGAAGCTTTGAAAATATTAGAGGAAACACTTCAAGACCACCAGGTAGGTGTGGTGGCTTCTGCCTGGAATCCTGGCTACTAGGAGGCTAAGAACAGGAGGACTAGACAGAAAAGTTCAAGATACCCTACCTTAACCCAGAGCTGGGTACAGTGGCATATGCCTGTCATCTCAAGCTACATGAAAGGCTGAGATTGGGAGGATCATGGTTCCAGGCCAGCCAAGGCATAAATAAATAAATAAATAAATAAATAAATAAATAAATAAATAAATAAATAAATAAATAAATGCCCTCAAAACTCCATCTGTACAGAGGGAATTGGAATGGGGCAGCCTGTTCCTGTGGTTCCAACAACAACAGAGCCCCTAAAGCAGCCAGGACATGGGGAATGGAAGGTGTAGCGCAGCACTATTATGCCAGCTTAGTAAGTATGGAGCTCTGAGCTCAAACACAAGCACAGAGGAGGGGGCAGATGTAGGCACGGCAATAATTTCCTAAGGACTCTAATAGCTCAGGAAATAAAAGCAAGAACTAGCCGGGTACCCGGTGGCTCAATTCTGTAATCCTAGCTACTCAGGAGGCTGAGATCTGAGGATAATGGTTCAAAGCCAGCCCAGGCAGGAAAGTCCATGAGACTCTTACCTCCAACTAATCACCAGAAAACCAGAAGTGGTGCTGTGGCTCAAGTGGTAGAACGCTTGCCTTAAGCTGAAGAGCTCAGGGACTGCGCTCAGGCCCAGTGTTCAAGCCCCACTACCTACACACACACCTTCCCCCCAAAAAAGCAAGGACTAACAATTGGGATTGCATCAAATTAAGAAGCCACAGAGCTAGTTTGTTGTTGTACACCTGTAATCCCAGCACTCAGGAGACTAAGGAAGTATTGGGTAACCTAGTAAGATCCTGCCTCTAGAAAGAGGTAAGCCTTCAGAGCAAGCAAGGCCTGCTGGCACCTGGTTTGAACAAAGAATAAATCTCTGTTATTTAAAGTTACCAAGCCCATGAGAATTGGCGTGACAGGCTAGAAAAGTACTACCATCCCTTACCGTCTCCCTCTCCTCAGGTGTCATGCCTTGGTTGATTCTCTGTGTCACCTTGACTGGGCCACAGGGTGCCCAGATATGTGGTTTCTGGCCTCCCTGTGAGTTTCTGGATGGCATTGGCATTTAACTTGGTGGGCAGAGTCCAGCCAGGTTGGGCTGTGCAGGTGGACGTCATCCAACCCAAAAATAGAGCACAAAGGTGGAAGAAGCTTGATTCTCTCAACCTGCCAGCTGGAGCTGACACCTTGCTCTTCTCCCCTTGGACGGGGACTGGCACCTCTGGGTCTTCCAAGTCTCAGAGAATCTGAACTCAGGCTGGAATTCACCCTCAGCCTTTCCCAGGTCTCCAACTGACAGATAGCAGACTAGATTTCCATAACTCAGGAACAAATTGCTGACGATAACTCTTACTATATACAGATGCTTCATGCACAGCCTACACCCCGACTTCCCATAGGGTTACATCCCAAGTCTCCTGTCAAACATTTTGACAGAGTGTAAGTCAAAGATGCCTTTCATCCACCTCCTCCCAGGCATTGTTGCTTAGCAACACAGCACACCACAGAGGGTCCACTGATTTCCCCGGGGATATGTAAGCTCACTGTCACCATGCAATGTCTTGGACATCACTAGCCAGGGGACCAAGCAAGACCTGGTGAAAGTGAACTGCTCTTGTCTTTGTCCCATGGTGGGATACTGCCATTGAGAGTTCAGCCATCATGAATCAAGGACGGTCCACTCACCTACAGATCCATCCCTTGCACCACCAAGGAAGATGACATAGATCTCATCTAAACAACAAACACAACTGCTCCAGCAGGGAGAGGGACTTCTCTGCTCCCCTGGAGGATGGCTGTGGCTGAGCCACGTCATGGGGGCAAAGGCAAATGAGAGCTTGTAGGCCCCTGGAACAGAGGCCCATGCCATTCCATAAGGTCCTCCCAGTGGCTCACTCCCTAATATCACCATTTTGGATTCAATGTCAACTGAGAAATTGGGGGGAAAGAGCATTTGGAGCCCTTGCCTGTGCCTGTCACACTAGCCGGTGGCTCTGAACACTGAGGTCAATGTGGATCTGCAGACACCAGAAAGGCAGGGCTGGATGGAGGGGTCCTAGAGCTACTTGCTGTTTGTATTTGAGGGACAGCTTATAGCCGAAGACCTGTGCTTTTATTATTGGTGTGTGTGTATGTGTGTGTGTGTGTGTGTGTGTGTGTGTGTGTGTGTGTGTGTGTGTGTGTGTGTGTGTGTGTGTGTGATTGGTACATGCACACACACTGGTTCCAGAAGCTTGAACTCAGGGACTCACTCAGCTGCTTGGCTTTCTTGCTCAAGGCTGGCATTGTAGCACTTGGACCACCCCAGGCCCACAGGCAACCCACCAGCCCACACATAAATGGATCCTTTCCCACTGCAGAGATGAGCCTGTGCAAGAGGCAGAGGCCCCGTGTACTCCTTCACCCCAAGACAAGGAATGTCTACTCTGTTTACTGCACCAGGCACCTAAGACTTGAGGAACACAAAATGGCCTGGGAGGGCTATAAATCCTTTGGTGTTCCTCTCCCATCAACATGTAGTGAGACAAGGCCCCTCCTCTTCTCTCTCTCTCTCTGTGTCTCTGCCTCTGTCTCTGTCTCTGTCTCTGTCTCTGTCTCTGTCTCTGTCTCTGTCTCTGTCTCTCTCTGTCTCTGTCTCTCTCTCTCTCTCTCTCTCTCTCTCTCTCTCTCTCTCTCTCTCTCTCTCTCTCTCTCTCTCGTTGGTCATGTGGCTTGAACTCAGGGCCTGGGCACTGACCCTGACCTCTGGCTCAAGGCTAGCACTCGGTCATTTTGAGCCACCAGCTCCACTTACACTTTTCTGGTGGTATATTGGAGATAAGATACAAAGGGACTTTCTTGTCCAGTCTGGCTTTGAACTGTGATCTTCAGATCTCAGACTTCTGAGGATTACATGTGTGAGCCACCCATACCAAGCTATGTCCCATCCTTTTGATCCTAGGCTAGCTGCAGCACCAGGTCTGTGCAGGGCACAGCCATGCTGCAATGCAATGCTAACTCCAATTCTCCTCAGAACATACATACTGTAGTCCCATGCTGCCTTGAAGACCACGTGCTGGAAAGAAACACACACACACACACACACACACACACACACACACACACACACACACACACACACACACACACAGAGAAACACACCCTGCATATGACCTGAGCCAGCACAGCATGGCAGATGGCTCCAGCGGTTCCACATGCCTCCACCTCCACCCCCAGCCAGTTCCAGGCCCTTGGGGCCTGAAGCAGGTGGCAGAACTACGTGAATAAGCACCTCTGGGATCCTGGCCCACACAAGTACATTGGGGTTCCACCGCTCAATTTTGGGGCTAATCTATGGGAGCAATGATGCTCTCTTTGAGTTCCCTCAGTAATTAAAATTTCAACTTGACCTTCTCAGATCACAAGCAAGGCAGAAGATTGCCTCTGGAAAATTCTAGAACCTTTTATATCATTATGGATCATGGGATCATGTGACTCAGAGAGAGAGAAAGAGAGAAAGAGAGAGAGAGAGAGAGAGAGAGAGAGAGAGAGAGAGAGGAGAGAGAGAGAGAGAGAGAGAGAGAGAGAGAGAGAGAGAGAGAGAGAGAGAGAGAGAGAGAGAGAGAGAACCAGTTAAACACAAAGAGAATAAAAAGAAGAGCCAGGCACTAGTGGCTCATGCCTGTCATACTAGCTGCAACTCAGGAGGCTAAGATCTGAGGATCAAAGTCTGAAGCCAGCCAAGGCAGGAAAGTCCATGAGACTCTTATCTCCAATGAATCAACAAAAAAATGGAAGTAAGGGATGTGACTCAAGTGGTAGAATACCAATAGAATACCAGTGAAAAAGCTAAGAGACAGTGCCCAGGCCCTTAGTTCAAGCTCTAGGACTGACAAGAAGGTGTAAAAGGAAGAGGGAGAAGGAAGGGAAGGGGAGGGGAGTGGAGGGGAAGGGAGAGGGGAAGAGGGGGGAAGGAAGAGAAGGGAAGGGAAGGGAAGCTGCAGCTCTGCGGGACTGGGGCAAATGCATCATGCTGACCACAAAGGGCAGGCCTTGGAGGCCAGAGGCAGCCAGAGAACTCTGTGAAGCCTGTCCCAGGAGGGAAGGAGAGGTGAGGGGAGGGAGGGGAAGGGAGGGAGAAAGGAGAGGAGGGGAAAGAAGGGAGAGGAGGAGAGGGGAGAAGAAAGGAAAAGAGAGAGGGGGAGGAAAGAAGGAGAAGAAGGAAGAAAAGGGAAGGGGAGAAAGAAGGGTTATAGGAGAGGAGAAGGGAGGAAAAGAAGGGAAGAGTGTAAAGGGGGAGCAAAAGGGAGAGAAGAAAAGAAGGTAGAACAGAAGGACTGAGTTGCATGAAGGGAGCTGATAGGAGGAAGGAGAGGGTGGGGCTGCAATGGTGGGGTCAGTGACCTTAGAAGAAGAGACACAGTTCAGGCATGGTGGCTAGTATCTGTAATCACAGCTGTGTGAGAAGTGTAGGTTTGGAAGATCTCAATCAAGCAGAAGGGTGAAACCCTATCAGAAAGAAAGTAAGAAAGGAAAGAAGGAAGGAAGGAAGGAAGGAAGGAAAGAAGGAAGGAAGGAAGGAAGGAAAGAAGGAAGGAAGGAAGGAAGAAAGACAGACAGACAGACAGACAGACAAAAGGAAGAAAGAAAGAAAGAAAGAAAGAAAGAAAGAAAGAAAGAAAAAAAGAAAGAAAGAAAGAAAGAAAGAAAGAAAGAAAGAAAGAAAGAAAGAAAGAAAGAAAGAAAGAAAGAAAGAAAGAGAAACAAAACCTTGTTAAAGCCATGGCTGAGGGGAAGAGGGCTTGGTTCAAGGATGTTCCACTGGCAGCTGTGTTGACCCTGGACTCCACAGAGTGAGGAGCCATGAGAAGCTAATGTGTTCAGTGCTGAGCCAACCTCTGACCTTGTGACAGGAGCCCCAGCTAAGAGACCCCATCACATGGGGTAGTGCTTCTCCCAGAATCCATTGGGGGGGAGGGCAGGCAGAGGGTAACATGACCCAGAAGGATCTCACAGTGAGGGGGGAAACAGAGCTATGGGCTCTTCTTATCTTCAATCAACCAGCAAAAAGCCAGAAGTAGAGTTGTGGCTCAAGTGGTAGAGCACCAGCTTTGAGCAAACAAGCTCAAGGACAGCACTCAGGCCCTGAGTTCAAGCTCCAAGACTTGCCCCCCCAAGAAAAGAGAATAAAAGAATCTGTCACAAGAGCTCCAAAAGTGACCTGGGCCCTCAAGAGCAGAAGACCCTGGAGTGGGAAGCAGACAAGGCCAGGCTGCCCTCCAGGGCTGCCACTTTGGGACAGGCCCTCCCTGTGCCTGGGGTGGAGGGTCAAAGGCTCCTATGTGCCAAACACACCCATGGTTAGGGATTGCAAATCTGCTTGACATTGTCACTCATCAGTTTTTTTTGGGGGGTAGGGGTTTTTTGTTTTTGTCAGTCCTGGGTCTTGAACCCAAGGCCAGGCCACTGTCCCTGAGGTCTTTTTGCGCAAGGCTAGCACTCTACCACTTTAAGACAATTCAATTTTCCAGGAGATGTGCTGTTCCATGTATCCCCAGCCCCAGCTCCACTTTGACTCTCTGGGGGTTACTTGGAGATAAGAGTCTCTTGGAAACCCTCAGATCTCAGTCACCTGAGTAGCTAGGATTATGGGCAGGCATGAGCCACCAGCACCTGCCTGGCTCCCTCCTCAGCATTTAGCACCAGGAAGCCACATGAGCAGGAACCCAGAGCTAGGGGAGTGCAAAGCAAAGGCGGATCACAGTCCAACACCAGCTCGCATCTTCTTTACATATCGAGGGCTCTGGCAATCCCTCTTCAGCGTTTTGGGGGCCACCAGCTGTGCCAGCAGGCTGGGCCATAGTCTGGGCTTAGCCACAAGTGCTGGGCTGGGCTGAAGGGGACTTGAGCTGCCATTCCAGAGAGGCACTAGTCTATCAAGTGGCAGATGTTTTCCTAGGGTCTTGATCCAGTCTTCTAGCCTCCTGGAGCACAAAGGTGCAGGGCCCTGGGAATCAAGCCCTACCCCCAGGTTTAAGCCCCGCCCCTGCTCCTCTTAACCAATGACTTTTCAAATTAGCACGTACATCACTGCAAGTTTCGTTGTGACTTTCCACAGGTCTACAGCGCATCTTGATCAATATCTCCATCTGTCTACCCCATCACTGAGCCCTTCTTAAAGAAATCTCAGGCTCCAGGGTTGTGGGTTTCATCTGTAATTCCAGCTACTCTGGAGACTGAAATCTAAGGATAGAGGTTGGAAGCCAGCTGAGGCAGGAAACCTAAGAGTTTCTTATGTCCCATTATCTTAACACTAGAGGTCCATCCTTAAGCAGAAAAAACAGAGTTACAGGCCCTGAGTTCAAGCACCAGTATATATTAAAAAAATGTGGTCTATGCTAGCGACAATCATGATCCTATCTCAAAAATAACTATATCAAAAGTCAGTATACACTGTGGAAAATGAACTGTGTAACTTGCAGGCCGGCTGGGAGGGAGAAACTGAGCAAAAGCAAAGAAAGGAGTGAAATGTATTCATTGCCTGACTTATGAAATAGTAAACCCTTTGTATAACACCTTAATAACTGAAAAAAGTAACCACAAGCTGGGCACTGGTGCCTCATGCCTGTAATCCTAGCTACTCAGGAGGCTGAGATCTGATGATCATGGTTCAAAGTCAGCCTGGGCAGGAAAGTCTGTGAGGCTCCTATCTCCAATTATCCACCAGAAACCCAAAGTGGCACTGTGGCTCAAGTGGTAGAGCACTTGCCTTGAGCTGAAGATCTGAGAGACAGCACCCAGGCCCAGAGTTCAAGCCCACGAAGACCACCTCCGCAAAACAAAAAGTTTTTCCTAGGGGCAGGGAATGTGGCTCAGTGGTAAAGTGCTTGCCTAGCATGCATGAGGCCCTAGGTTCGATTCCTTGGTACCACATAAGATTAATAAAAGAATCATAAAAAAAAAGTTTTTCCTAGAGTTACAAGGATTTTCCCTTATGTTTGTCTCTGGATATATGTATTTGATCCTAGGGCTTGAACTGGACCTGAATGCTGTCCATGAGTTCCTTTTGTGCAAGGCTAACACTCTACACTTGAGCCACAGTGCCACCTCCAGCATTTACTATGATAAATTGGAGATAAGAGTCTTATCTCCAAAATACAGGCTGGCTTTGAACTGCAATCCTCAGCTCTCAGCCTCCTCAGTGGCTAGGATTACAGGAGTGAGCTACCAGCACTCAATTATATTTTATTTTTAGTTTGCCTTTAATTCTGTGATCCATTTTAAGATCACTGATCCAATTGTGTAGGCTTGGTTACTGTTGTTGTTGATGATGATTAAGCAGATGTTTCGATGACGTGTTTATCTTCTCTTCTGAACTTCCTCTGTCCCTACTGCCACACAGCTGTGCATTTATTTCTAATTTACTAACTTCTAATGCATGAAGAGCAGGATAAAGATTTGCCTGCTAAGAAGAATGGAAGGAGAATTTAGATTCAGAAAATTGTTGAATTTTTTAAACAAATATTTCTTGGGTGCCAGTGTCCAAAAAGAAATATAGTCATTACCTGACTTACATAACTGTGACCCCTCTGTACATTACCTTTATAATAATAAAACAATTTATAGGCACCATGGCTCATACCTGCAATCCTAGCTATTCAGGAGGCTAAGATCTCAGTATTGCAGTTTGAAGCAGCCTGGGAAGGAAAATCTGTGAGAACCTTATCTCTGATAAACTACTCAAAAAAAGCTAGAAGTGGAAGAGCACTAGCCTTGAGCTTGAGCTGAGCAATAGTGCCCAGGCCCAGAGTTCAAGCCCCACAACCACCACCAACAACAACAAAAAATCCACTTCTAGACTCCTTATGGGGCTGAGACAGTGGCTCAGTGATAGAGTGCTTTGCCTTGCGTGCTTGAGGCCCTGGGTTCAATTCTTCAGCACCACATAAGCAGAAAAATCTGGTAGTGGTGCTATGGTTCAAGTGGTAGAGTGCCAGTCTTGAGCTGAAGAGCTCAAAGGACAGTGCCTAAACCCAGAGTTCGGGCCCTAAAACTGAACAACAACAACAAAAAAGCCAGAAGTGGCACTGTGGCTCAAGTGGTAGAATGCTCACCTTGAACAAAAGACACCTGGAGGAGACAGCACTCAGTACTTGTCTCCAAGCCTGAGGGCATATAAAAAAAGCAAAAGAATAAAAAAGAATAATAATTTTTAAAATCCACGTATTTCAACCATTATGCTATTGTGGTCATGGGATGGAGATAGGACATTTATCAAGAAATGCCCTCCAAACCAAGTCCTTGGAGAATTATTGAAAAATCTTGGCTAGATGCTGGTGGCTCACACCTGTAATCCTAACTACTCAGGAGGTTGAGATCTGAGGATCGCGGTTCAAAGCCAGCTTAGGCAGTAAAAACCTGAAAGACACTTTTCCACAATTAATCAGCAAACAACTGGAAGCAGAGCTGTGGATCAAGTGATAGAGCACCAGCCTTGAGAAAAAAGGCTCAGTAAGAGCACAAGGCCCCAAGTTAAAGGAGATGGAGGGAAGTAAGAAAGTTAGGAAGGAAGAAAGTTAGGAAGGAAGGAAGGAAGGACGGAAGGAAGGAAGGAAGGAATGAAGGAAGGAAGGAAGGAAGGAAGGAAGGAAGGAAGGAAGGAAGGAAGGAAGGAAGGCTTATCAAATGTCTTCCTGAACAGAGAGCCAGGCAAGTTGGTGTGTGTCTGTAATCCCAGCAATCAGAAGGCAGAGGCAAGAGAATTACAAGTTCCAGGCCACCTGGAACTCCATAGCAAAACCCTGTTTCAAAGAACAGGAGAGGAAGCGAAGTCCTGGTGGTTCCCATCTATAATCCTTGCTACTCAGGAGACTGAGATCTGAGGATCACAGTTCAAAGCCAGCCAAGGAAGAAAAGTCTGTGACACTCATTTCCAATTAACTAAAAAGCCAAAATGGAGCTCAAGTGGTAGAGTAACAGCCTTAAGTGAAAAAACTCAGGGACAGCACCCAGACTCTGTTCAAGCCCCAGGACAGGCATGAGTGTGCGCATGTACACATGCACACACACACACACACACACACACACACACACACACACACACACACACACACACACACAACCACCACCACCACCACCACCTCCACCACCACCATGACCACCACCATCCAAGCCCCTTGCCAGGCAGACACTTCAGACAGCAAATTGAAGCTGCCATCACTAGTGCTTTCTCTGAAACCCACATTGCTAAGTGGCTGGGTTTATTTTCCAAAGATGGCTACAAGAATATTTTCACCTATATACTTTTCCTTAGTTTGTTTTGATTTTGAAACAGTGTCTCACTATATAACCCAGACTGGCCTGGAACTTCTGATTCTCCTGATTGCCAGCACATACCACCATACTTGGCTTTGAATATTTTTTTACCAAGACCCATATTAAGAAATGGTTAGGCCGGGCACACACCTGTAATCTTAGTTGCTCAGGAGGCTGAGATCTGAGGATCATGATTCAAAGCCACCCCAGGCAAGGAAAGTCCAAGAGACACTTATCTCCAATTAATCAGCAAAAAGCTAGAAGTGGCACTCTTGCCCAAGTGGTAGAGAATTTGCCTTGAGCTGAAGAGCTCAGGGACAGAGTCCAGGCCCAGAGTTCAAGCCCTATGACCACCACCAACAACAAAAACAAGTTTAGGCTAGGCAATGGTGGCTCCCACCTATAATCCTAGTTACTCAGAAGACTAAGGATCTGAGGATTGTGGTTAGAAACCAGCCCAGGCAGGAAAATCTATGAGACTCTTATCTCCAATTAACCACTAGAAAACTGGAAGTGGAACTATGGCTGACAAAAAAGAAAGAAAAAGATAGATGGATGTTTAGGCCAGGTGCTGCTGGCTCACACCTGTAATCCCAGTTACTTAGGAAGCTGAGGTCTGAGGATCAAGGTTCAAAACCAGCCCTGGCAGACAAATCTGAGATTCTTCTTCTTCTTCTTCTTCTTCTTCTTCTTCTTCTTCTTCTTCTTTTTTTTTTTTGCTGGTCATGAGTCTTTCTTTCATGTATGTGTGTGCATGTGTGTGTGTGCTGGTAATAGGACATGAACTAAGAGAATGAGTTTTTGCTTTGACTTTTCTGCTCAAGGCTGGCATAGCACAACTCAAGCCAGAGCTCTACTTCTGGCTTTTTGGTGATTAATTGGAGATAAAAGTCTCAAGGACTTTTCTGCCATGGCTAGCTTGGAGCTACGAGTCTTACTTCTTACCCTCCTGAGTAGCTCAGAAAACAGGCATGAGCCACAGGCACCCAGCTTGCTCCATGATATATTTATCTAGTTGGACAGTTTATGATGTTTCCAGGTTAGTTTTTGTTGTTTTATTTTTTGCCTTTTAAAAAGGATCTGAAATAGCACAGTTGTAACTCAGTAATGAAAGTACATGCGATTCTTTCTATAGGGTGATTTATTAGTGGTAGAATTTCTAGGTTAAAGGAGCAAATGCTTTTCTTAAACAAACAAACAAACAAACTTATTTTCTGCCAGGCACCACTATAATCCTAGCTACTCAGGAGGCTGAGATCTGAGGATCACAGTTTGAAGCCAGCCAAAGCAAGAATGTCTGTGACTCTTGTCTCCAATTAACCACCAGAAAACCCGGAGTGGCGCTGTGGCTCAAGTGGTAGAGTGCTAGCCTTGAACTGAAGAGCTGAGGGACAGCACCCAGGCCTAGAGTTCAAGCCCCATGACCGACAAAAAAATTAATAATTCTATACTCTTCAGAAACACACATATATACATATCACTTACAATTTCAAAAGTATGTTCTCATACTCTCAGTCACTAGTTCATTCAATGCTCATGACTCCTCCAGAGGGAGGAGACCATTATGAATCCCAACTTTTCAGAGAGAGCAAAGAGGTTTCATTGAGTGAAGCCATTCACTTAGTGTGACACACACATCCAGCCAGTTTCTGAGCCTGCCTGCCCTTCATGTCACCTGTTCCACACTCCTCCATTCCACCACCTCATGTCCACTCCTCACTTCATAACATTCCTGTGATAGAGACCTTCTAGACCCTTCTAGATCCACAATGGATGGCTGATTTGCAACCCCCATGAATGGAGCCAGAACGGTTTCTGTAAGAGCAAGTGGATCTTGGCCAATTTACTTTTGTAGGATGATGTTCAGGGGCTCCATTCAGCATAAAGTAGATAATTTCTGGGGCTCAGATGGTCCTAGCATTGCTTTCATGGAGCCCAGAGAATGCCCTTTGGTCAATAGATCCTTGTCAGTTCACTAGTATAAGTTAAAAATTCCACCATAAGATTTATTTACTGATTTATTTATTTTTCCCCAAAGAAGATCATTGTGATTCTGCTTAAAATGCAAACCTGCACAAAAGGGCACAGAGTCTGACCATTCGCTTACACACCTCGATCTCCTTCTAGCTGTCTTGGTTTCCTGATTGTCAATGCACTGAAGCCATAGTACCTGTCATACCTCACTGAAGGCAGTGTAGATGTAGCCCTCAGCAAGGTGCTCACAAGAGTCACTAAGTGATAAGTAAAAGCAGGTCTTCTGGGTGCTTCTTGGTTGTGGCAGCTGCTGGGGAAAGGAGCTGTAGGAGGGTCAGGACCGAAGAAATAGCAGTGCACCTGGGAGGAGCAGCTCGTGGGCCATGTGACAAGGGATGTGTCCCTGGGGTGGGAGGTGGGGGTTGGTAGAGAGGATAGATGGATGGTAGGGAATTCCAAGTGCTGTTGTCCTGCTGTCTGGAAAACCCATATAGGTGACAGACCAAGGCTGCTTTCCTCTTTCCTTCTCATCTCAGCAGGTGGGGCCCACTCTGGGTGGCCGGGGGAGAGAAGGGAGGAGGAGGAGGAGGAGGAAGGCAATCAGGTTCTGGCTAAGGATGGGTTCACACTCTCCAGGAATTATAACATGGGCTCTAGAACAGCCTGATGCAGACACATGGCTGTGGATGATAGCAGTCGTGGGTGTTTTATGGCTGTGTTGGTACAGGTTTGCCGGTTTATATGACTTGCCTTTTAATGTTCTGCATCTCAGGCATTGTTTCTGCAGTGCTCCCTCTTTCTCTTTCTCTCTCTCCTTCTCCCTCTTCCACTCCCCCCTCTCTCTGTCTTTCTGTCTCTCTCTCTCTCTGCTCCTAGTAATCTTCCCTTTGTTTCTGATCTTTGGAAATGCAGAGGCATCACATAGAAGGGCAGAAACAATGCAGTTCCTATGGCATGCACCACATGTCTGTACACAGAGGTCACCACTGTGGCCCACGTCATCCTGCAGCTCAAGGATATCCACACACATAGGACCAAGGATCAGGCTTTGTTAAAGCATGAAGCAGGCAACTTGCAACTCAGACTTTGCCCTTCACCCTTCTCTCCTCCAAAGATCTATTAAATGTGCAGACACAGAAATATGCTTATGCTGGCAATGAGGCTTGAAATCTGGACCTCATGCACTTGCTTAGCTTGTTTTGCTCCAGACTAGTGCTTTGCCCGCCATTCGACTGACCCCTCCAATTTTGACCTTTTTCTGGTTAATTGGCGAGAAATTTTCCATGGATTTGTCTGCCCTGGCTGGTTTTCAACCTTGATCCTCAAGTCTCAGCCTCTTGAGTGGCTAGGATTAGAGACATGAGCTATTAGCACTAATGTGAGAAAAAGTCTTTTCTATCAAAGGAGTTTTCTTCATTTCTGTTAATATTGAGAGATTTTCTTTTCTTTTTCCATTTTGTCCACTATGGGTCTTTTACTCTGAGCCTGGGCACTGTCTCTGAGCTTTTCAGCTCAAGGTGAGAGCTCTACCACTTGAGCCACAGCGCCACTTCTGGTTTTCTGGTGGTTTATTGGAGATAAAGAGTCTCATGGACTTTCCTGCCCAGGCTGGCTTTGAACTGTGATCCTCACATCTCAGCCTCCTGAGTAGCTAGGATTACAGGTGTGAGCCACCAGTGCCTGGTGAGAATTGTTTTTCTGAAGGGTTCCTGCTTTGGCCAGGTGGCTTGGCCCTTGTTAAGTACACTTTACTTACAAACTTCCTATTCCTGAGCACCTGAGAAGCTCCTTGAATTTTAATTACATCTGCATCCCTTTCCACATTGTGAGCCTGAGCTCAGCCAATGGGAGCAGAGGGGTGGTGCCTTCTGGATCAGGGACAGAAAGGGAACAGCCAGCCTGCCTGCTCTGTGTGGTTGCTTGCCAACTTTTTGACTGATGGTGCATTCTTCTGTAGGAATAAACTTAGCCTTGGTGAGTTCCTTTTGAGATACCCAGGAACTAAAATCCACTTTACTGTCCAGATTCTTAACCTACACAACCTGGAAGTCTGCATGTACACAGAAGAGGTAGGGCTTGCTGCCTGTCCTGAGCACAGCAGGGTTGCTCTATAACTGACCATAATGCACTTGTACTGAGACAGGAGACAGCATGGGCTAGACTAGAATCTCCATCAGCTCTGTGACCTTGTCTCTATCTCCTGGCTGTTCATTTGCCCATTCAAATAATGGAGTTCATGCTTAGCAATCTCTATATTCTTCTCCAGTCCCGTTGGCCTTGTCCTCTTGCTTTTCCCAGGCTCCTTCTTCTCTCCTATATATTTAAGACATTTTTAAAATTTGTTTATTCCTGGTGCCAGTTATGGGACATGAACTCAGGACCTGGGCACCGTCGTTTATCTTTTACTCATAAAGCTGGTGCTCTACCACTTGAGCCACAGCCTCACTTCTGGCCTTTTTTTACTCATTAATTGGAGATAAGAATTGCACAGTCTTTTCTGTCCAGACTGGCTTTGGATAGCAAGCCTCAGGTCTCAGCTTCTTGAGTAGCTAGGCTAAAATATATGAGATATTTGTGCCCAGCAACCAATTATATCTCTAAATGAAGTGAATCATACATAAAATATTAATTTCTATGTTGGACAATAAAGTGCTGTAACGAATCCTCCATCTTAGACTGTCTCTTTGTCAAGCATATAACTTTCTACTCTGTCAAGTCCCTTAAAAATGGCAGCCCTTATGGCCAAATGGTTCCTAACAGGTGAGAGCCCCCTCCCCCCACACCAGGGAGGGATTCGAGGGAGACACATATTTTGTAAGACAGACATTCAGACAATGGCACTCATTGATGCCCCTAAACTCATGTCTTTTCTACTTGCAAAACACATTAACTCACCTGGCACCAGTGGCTCACACTTGTAATCCTAGCTGCTCAGAATGAGATCTGAGGTTCATGGTTCAAAGCCAGCCCAGGCAGGAAAGTCCATGAGACTCTTTTTTTTTTTTTTTTTTTTTTTTTTTTTTTTTTGCCAGTCATGGGGCCTGAACTCTGGGCCTGGGCGCTGTCCCTCAGCTCTTCAGCTCAAGGCTAGCGCTCTACCACTGGAGCCACAGCACCACTTCCAGCTTTTTCTGTTTATGTGCTGTTGAGGAATCGAACCCAGGGCCTCATGCTTGCAAGGTATGCACTCTACCGCTGAGCTACCTTCCCAGTCCTCCATGAGACTCTTATCTCCAATTAACCACCAGAAAACCAGAAGTGGTACTGTGGCTTAAGTGATAAAGTGCTTACCTTGAGCTGAAGAGCTGAGGGACAGTGTCTGGACCTAGAGTTCATGTCCCATGACCAAAAAAACCCCAAGAAAGCAAAATAGACACATTAACTTCATCCTAGTATTCCCCATCCCTCCATCCACAAAAAAGTAAACTTCGTCACTTATTCCAGCATTAACTTTAAAGTCTAAAATCCCCAGTATGACCTAAGTCAAATATAGACCAGCTTTAAATCACGCTTCCTTCTAAGTTTGTACGCCAGTGTAACCCAATGTATAGTTCTAAAACACTATGGTGGATTGGCATAGAATGGACATCCCCATTTCTAGAGGGCTACATAGAACAAAAGAAAGGAATAGCCATTAAGTCTCCCAAATCCAAAAGAGTAAGCAACATTAAATCTCAAGGATGGAGATGGGTCATCTTAATGAAATTCCATTTCGTGGACACTTAAGGCCTCAGGAAGACTTTCCTAGGTGATGCTCAAGTTTCTGCTCATGCTGAAGTTTCATGCCTATGATTTCTTTAGGTTGGGGCTGTACATTGTAGCTTTGTGCTTGTGTGTGTGTGTGTGTGTGTGTGTGTGTGTGTGTGTGTGTGTGTGTGTGTATGTGTGTGTAGCCTGGTCTTCAATCAGTCCTCTCAGTCCTCTCAATATTGTCCTAGCAGAGATCTTGATAAGACTCCATTGGCACAGCCTGCTCTCTATAGTAGCTCTGGGATAAAGCGCTTGCCTTGAGCTGAAGAGCTGAGGGACAGTGTCTGGACCTAGAGTTCAAGCCCCATGACCAAAAAACCCCCCAAGAAACAAAATAGACACATTAACTTCATCCTAGTATTCCCCATCCCTGCACCCACAAAAATGTAAACTTTGTCACTTATTACAGCATCAACTTTGTCTAAAATCCCCAGTATGACCTAAGTCACATACAGACCAGCTTTAAATCACGCTTCCTTCTGAGGCTGTAGGCCAGCAGAACCTAATGTATAGTTTTAAATACAATGGCAGACTGGCATAGAATGAACATCCTCGGGCTGGGAAGGTGGCTTAGTCATAGAGCACTTGCCTTGCATGCCTGAGGTCCTGGATTTGATTCCTCAGCACCACCTAAGCAAAAAGAAAAAAACCCAGAAGTTGCACTGTGGCTCAAGTGGTAGAGCACTAGCCTTGAGCTGAAGAGCTGAGGGACAGAACACAAGCCCAGAGTTCAGGCCCCATGACTGGATCCCCCCCCAAAAAAATGCACATCCTCATTTCTAGAGGACTACATAGAACAGAAGAAAGGAATAGCCATTAAGTCTCCAAAATCCAACAGTGTAAGCAACATTAAATCTCAAGGCTGGAGATGGGTCATCTTAATGATTCCATTTCGTGGACACTCAAGGCCTCAGGAAGACTTTCCTAGGTGATGCTCAAGGTTCCGCTCATGCTGAAATTTCATGCCTATGACTTCTTTAGGCTGAGGCTGTACATTGTAGCTCTGTGCTTGTGTGTGTGTGTGTGTGAGTGTGTGTGTGTGTGTGTGTGTGTGTGTGTGTGTGTGTGTGTAGCCAGGTCTTCCATCAGTCCTCTCAATATTGTCCTAGCAGAGATCTTGATAAGACTCCAGTGTCAACAGCTTGCTCTCTATAGCAACTCTGTTCCTGAAGTAGGACCCTGCCTGGTCTTCAAGGCTGTTGCAAGCATCCTTTGAAATCTGGCCGGAGGAAGCCATGCCCCCATAGCTCCCACCTTCAGATTGCCTGTGGAATTCACTGTATGTGGACAGTACACAAACAAGCCTTACATTGTGGTGGCCTGAGGCACATCTTGGCCCTCAGAGCCACAGCTGGGGGTGTGGCAGAGGAGTGCTGTGGCAGAATGTAGGGATCAGAAATTAGAACAATTCTGGGCAAGGATCCCCGTAGGTCCCGCAGGTACTCTGGGCCTGTGAGGGGATGGGTAACCCTAGAAATCTCTGAAATGCCTTCTAGAAGCTTCTTTCTATCCTTTGCTAATCTCCATATGATTACTTGGTCACAACTTTGCTTTTCTGTCCTCAGCACACTTTGTTTATGTGTGTGTAGGTGTGTGTGTGTATGTGCACACTTGTGTGCATGCATGTGTGCATGCTGGTCTTAGGGTTTGAACTCAAGACTTTGTGCTCTCACTTAGCTATTTTGCTCAAGGCTGGTGCTCTGCCACTGGAGCCACACCTCCATTTTTGGCTCTTTGCATGGGTACTAGGACTTGAACTGAGGACTTTGAGCTCTTGCTTAGCTTTTATGCTCAGGGCTGGTGCTCTAACACTTGGGCCACATCTCCATTTCTGGCTTTGCTTTTTGGCTGGTTAGATGAAGATAAGAGTCACATCGAGTTGTATACCCAGTCTTGTTTGAACCATGATCATCAGATCTCAGGCTCCCTGAGTAGCTAGGATTACAGGTATGAGCCACTAGTGAACCGTGATCCTCAGATCTCAGCCTCCCTGAGTAACTAGGATTACAGGTATGAGCCACTAGTGCTCAGCTTGAACATGCTATTTTGACTCTTTACATGGACAGTCTCAGAACTTTCCAGATCTTTCCATGCTCATTCCCTCCTGAGTGTAAATTCTGGGCTTCAGATCATTTGATAATTTGTCTCTTCTTGCATTTTACAAGAAGCTGTTCAGAGAAGCCTCATAGGTTCCCGAACCTTTGCAGCCTGGAGAGATTTCTCCTGCCTAATTCCAGAGCATCACCCCACACATTCTGCCTTCTATAGCATCTGAGGAGAGGGACAGAATTCACCCAGCATCTTTGCAACGTCACAGCAAGGCTGGCCTTTCCTCTTGTTTCTTTCTCACACTTTGCTCAGCATGTCTAATTGAGGCTCCATTTCAGCTGATTCTAAGTCCTGACTGCAACTGCTGAGAACACAGTTGTTTTCCCTCCCTACCATTTTATCCTCACAGAACCTATTGCCTAATGCTTCCTTTACAAAAAAGCAAGACTCCTCATGGCATTCATCTCTAAACCCTTCTTGCTTGGGCCCTGTATCCAGCTCCAAACCCACTTCCACATTGTTAGATATTTAGGAGAGCCACCACAGTGTACCACATAGCTCTGGGACCCATCTTTGTCATCTTAGTCCATTGGTATGACTATAACAAAATACCAGAGGCTAGACATTTTATTAACAAGAGAAACTTGTGTTTTATTGCCTTGAAAATGGAGACAAGTTCATGGCCCAGCGATCAAAGGCTCAATTGTCAGATGATGCTACAGTTGGCTTCCAACATGGTGCTTGGAACACAGCATCTTTGGATGGGGACAGACACTTGCTGAACATGGACACCAGCAGTCAGACTCCCCTTAGATTCCTTTCTGATAGCATTAATCTCTCCAAAAGATCAGAGCCCTCCTGGCCTAAACACCTCCCCAAGTCACCACATTCTAACACTGAGAGGATGGGGATTAAGTGTTCAACTGTGAACTCGTGTGTGTGTGTGTGTGTGTGTGTGTGTGTGTGTGTGTGTGTTTGTGCTCAGATCACAGTGATCTCACTTTCCGCATCTCTGATATAAAACATTCTGCGTGCTAAACAGGTATATTAAGGAGTTCCATGTGAAATCATATGAGCACCAGGAAACATGCCAGGAGAAGGGATGATGGCTAGGATTTTTTTTTTTGGCAGTCATGGGGCCTGAACTCTGGGCTTGGGCGCTGTCCTTGTACTTTTCAGCTCAAGGCTAGCGCTCTACCACTTGAGCCACAGCACCACTTCCTGTTTCTCTAGTAGTTTATTGGAGATAAGAGTCTCACAGACTTTCCAGCCTGGGCTGGTTTTGAATCGTGATCCTCAGATCTCAGCCTCCTGAGTAGCTAGGGTTACAGAAGTGAGCCACAAGCGCCCGCTTTTTCTAGGATTTTTATCCCTTTCTCCTGAATAGAATTAAAGACACTGTGAACAAAAGTGTCAGTTTGTCCTCTGTATCTTGGTATTATTTCCAGGCCACCATTGTGATTTCTGAGTACTAGGATAAAAAGATTCATGAAGACAGCTTTCCAAATATATAGCATGGAGCTATATTTGGTGATGCCCATTCAAACAGCATAAGCTCGTTTATGAATTCTAATTTGTATTTCACTCAGGAATCACATGGAATTAGACACCAGACTAAGGTGAGCTATATGGAAATGAAATGGACAGAACTTGAGACTTCAAAATTCTGTTGGTCAGCCAGGCCCTGGGGGCTTATGCTTGTAATTCTAGCTACTGAGAAGTCTGAGATCTGAGGATTGCAGTTCAAAGCCAGCCCTGGTAAGAAAGTCAATGAGACTCATGAACCACCACAAAACTGGAAGTGGTGCTGTGGCACAAAGTGGTGGAGTGCTAGCCTTGAGCAAAAAGAGCTCAGAGACAGCATCCAGTCCCTGAGTTCAAGGTCCACAAAAGACCAAAAAGAAAACAAGACCAAGGATACTAGCCAGGCCCCAGGATACTAGTTCAAGCCCCAGGACAAGCACAAAATAATAATAAAAATAGATGCAATCATGGTTCTAACGTCTGAATTAGCTCTTACTTGTTGGAATTCTCTTTATGAAGGGATCGAGCTATTAGGGGATACTAAGAGGAGGTGAGGAGTACAGAAGTCAGGCCATTCTCAACGTTTTTGTGTGACCCAACACTCAGTTCCATAACCTTGATGGCTGAGCTGTGGCGTGAGTTTTATAGTCCTTGCCTTCCCTCTCAGGGGTGCAAAGCATTCATTGAGTTCTTTAGGTAATAATGGTAGTGTGCATGCTCTTAGGAGGTTTCCTCATCTCTATAATCATGTGAAGTAGAAATGGTGTTTCCACAGCCCTGCAAAACCACTTTCACCAGCACATTGACCCTATGGTAAGGTAAACATATGGGAAGTAAAAACACTCAGGCTGAGTCTGAAGCAGTGAGACAGAGGGCCTGCACCTTTCACAGCTCCTCTAGGGTGGAAATCTGCAGCTGGTGCTTTACCATTTGAGCCAATGCTCCACTTTCATATATATATGCTATGTATATATACAGATATATCTTCAAATATATATTATGAAACCTTTATTTATTTAATATATGTTTTGTAAAGATACTGTACAGAGGGTTACAGTTACATGAGTAAGGTAATGAGTACATTTCCCATGGAAGCATTGTTATCTCCTCCTCTGTTTTTCCCATACCATCCCTTCCCTCCCTACCTCCCCACTCCTCCCTCCCCACCCTCCACCAGAAGTTGTAAACTTCATTTTCAACAAATTTCTTGTACATCTCATTGTTACAATGTGTCAACCTGTATCTTTCTTTCAGCATTTTGTTATTTCTCTTCCCTTCCCCAAATTAGAAAATTGTATATACAAGATGCAGGGCACTACAATCAGTGAACCAGGGGTTATACCATGGGGAAAGAACAGACAAAAGAAACAAAAAAATCACATAGTACATTATACATACATTAAAATAACAGCAAGAAAGATAAAACCTCTTGTTTCCCTATCTTGGGGTGGGGGGAGTTCATTTCACTTAGCATCATCTTATATGGTCATATGACAGGCTTTTTTTTGAGGGGGGGGGTCCGGTCGTAGGGCTTGAACTCTGGGCCTGGGCGCTGTCCCTCAGCTCTTCAGCTCAAGGCTAACGCTCTACCACTTGAGCTGAAGCGCCACTTCCGGCTTTTTTCCTTTTGCTTATGTGGTGCTGAGGAATCGAACCCAGGGCCTCAGGCATGCAAGGCAAGCGCTCTACCACTGAGCCACCTTCCCAGCCCCGACAGGCTTTATTTTAACCTGGGCTTTGAACTACGATAATCAGATCTCAGCTCAGATTAAAGGTGTGAGCCACCCATGTTTGGCTTTGCTCAGAATTTTTATCCCAAGGGTCTTCTGCCAGCTCCCATTTGGCTGGGGGAGGAAGAGACACCAGTGGGAAAAGGAAATGTGAGCTTTTGGTGGAGGGGGCTAGTGGAAGCTCAGTAGAACTTTCTGGAAGATGGAGTTCTGTATCTCCATCAGGGCTTCAATGCTTTGGACTTCCAGTATCCACAATCACTTTTTTTTGTGCTATAAGTGGGGCTTGAACTCAGGGCCTGGATGTTGATCTTTAGGCTAGCACTCTACTACATGAGCCATAGCTCCACTCCCATCATTTTGGTGTAAATTGGAGATAAGAGTCTCATAGATATTCTTGCCTAGGCTAGCTTTGAACCTTGAGCCTCAGATCTCAGTTTACTGAGTAGCTTGGATTACAGGCCTGAGCCACCAGTGCCCAACTTACAATGACTTTTTAGCAAGAGGTAGGTAGGTAGGCAGCCTGTAGGTAGATGATTTGTTAGATGGGTTTGATTTAGTACCAGCAAATTGTTCCTGGAACTTAAGCTTGGAGCTTGTGTGCTGTCCCTGAGTTTTTGTGCTCAGGGATGCTGCTCTATCACTTGAGCCTCAAGTCCACTTCTAGCCTTTTGGTTAATTGGAGATGAGAGTCTCATGAGTTTTCAGGATGGTTTTGAATCATGATCCTCAGATCTCAGCCTCCTGAGTAGCTAGGATTACAGGCATGAGCAACTGGTGCCTGACTATAAAATGAGCTATTTTCACATACAATTCATATGTGTTTCTGGCTCCTCTGGGACACCAGTTTTTTTTGATAACATTGGTCTTTTTTGCCAGTCTTGGGGCTTGAACTTAGGACACTGTCCCTGAGCTTCATTTGATCAAGCATGCTATCACTTGAGCCATGGCACCACTTCCAGCTTTTTCTATTTATGTGGTACTGAGGAATTGAACCCAGGACTTCATGCATGATAGGGAAGCACCCTACCATTAAGTCACATTTCCAGACAATATTGATCCTTATACGTCTTCAGTAGTATACTATGAGAAATTGGTGTGTGTGTGTGTGTGTGTGTGTGTGTGTGTGTGTGTGTGTGTGTGTGTGTGTGTGCATGCATGCATGTGTGTGCATATGTGTGTATACATATGAATGAGTATACACCTTGCTTTGCACTTGCACAGAGCTCTCTAGTTCCAGACCTCTTGACCTGTCTAGCCATTTTAATACTTGATGGCCCAATCATTTATGACACCTGATCCAGGCAATCATTTTACCTTACAAGTAAGTACATGAGGCCCAGATAAGGTGTGTGACTTTATCAGAGTCACAGAGCCTCCACCACAGAGAGAGTAGGCATTGTTTACATAATATGAAGTTGCCCTGTGGCTCAACTGGTAGAGTGCCAACTTTGAGCGAAGAAAACAAAAAAGCCAAGATCAAGTGCAAGGTCCTGAGTTCAAATCCTAGTACTGGCACAAAAAACAAGGCTTTCTCTGAATCTCTATGTCATGGCGTCTCATTTACCTCAGAGATGATCGTTGTTAAGATTCCTGAGTGCTTACTTCAACATTTTATTTGCAGGAATCTAATAAATTCTTTCTCCCCCAGTATTTTAACACAACAGTAATTAGGCCACTCATGGTGTGTGTAGACCTCCTCCATTTTTGCTGAACATTTTTGCTTTCATTCCAGCACACAGGACTCTTTTATTTATCTCTTTTTTTTGGCCGGTTGTGGGGCTTGAACTCTGGGCCTGAACACTGTCCCTCAGCATTTCAGCTCACGACAAGTGCTCTACCACTTGAACCACAGCGCCACTTCTGGTTTTCTGGTGGTTTATGGAATATAAGAATCTCATGGACTTTCCTGCCTAGGCTGGCTCTGCGACCCTCAGATCTCAGCTTCCTGAGTAGCTAGGATTACAGGTGTGAGGCACTGGCTCCTGGCTTTATTTATCTTTCATGGCTACTTATGACAGATGAACTTTAGGCTATTACTCAGCACAAACAAAGTTAATCCACCAAAAAGCACAGACAAAAAATATCTTAGACTTTGTGGATCCTAGGATCTCTGTACCCACTCTTCTTCCTTCCTCTTCTTTTGAACGCTGCTTTAACAATGCAAGGGTTATCACTAGCTCACACCAACAGTCTGATGCGGCTACTACCTCTGGTCTTGAATCACAGCTCATTTACTCAGGCCTAAGGTAGAAAAACCAAAATGTATCTACCAGACACTTTGGGGACACATTTCAAGCAAAATCGTGACCAGTCTTGCCTCAACCTTTGCATCTCTGAGTAAGAGAAGAAATCATGTGGAGACAGTGATTCACAGACTCCGGGGCTATTCAGTGGGTACAGCAGAGCTGCTGGAAGCTCTTCAGTCATTCCTTCAGAGAGCTCTGTCCATTGTGCTGAAGATTCGTCCCCTGCTAGAGGCTTACATGGAACTTGTCTTGGAATACAGTATTGGAAAGACTCACCTTTTTCTCAATTTGAGAGGGAGGCTCAGAGCATAGCCGCACCCCTCCCCCCAATGCTGCTTTATCTCTTTCCTCCTTTTTTTTGGGTCCCACTTCTGTTGTTCACAGTCTTTGGTGATAGCCAAGCTGCCCAAACTTTTAGGGCCAGTAAGTGAATCCATGTGGTCAGGAGGGGAAAGGAGTTGTTTCATCACTTTGGAGGCTTCTGGCTACCATGAACAGAACCCCCTGGCACAAATGAATTTAAATAAACAACATATACCACATCAGGTATATATCATGTGCAGGTACAGAAGGAGGGATGTGTCAAGGTAAGATGCAGAGAGTAGCTGGGTGGGGATGCATCATGGTTTATTTTGGCATATCTATTCAACATATTAAGTCCATCTTTGGGAATAAGATGGGTGGCCTTGCTCTAGGAGACATTGCCTGCCGCTGCTTCACAGAGACGGAAAACTTCTCCCCTCCTCCTTTACACCCTTGACATGCATTCCCTCATTGGCCAGAAATGGTCACCTGGCCAATTGATGAGCCAATCATTGATAAGAGGGATTTAGAAAACCAGCCCTGGCTGAGAAAATTTCTCTGGGGTTGAACAGATAGCTGTTTGGGCTGCCACTGCCCTTTTTAAAAATTCAGTGTATTTTTGTTTGTCAAGCAGATCACATAGGGAACACTGGCAGAGAGGAAAGTGGGAAGAACTTTTCTTCTTCAGGGGAGAGAAAGGGAGAGTTCTTTCTCTGCAAATCCTTTATCTGAGCAAACCTAGGTCCTGGGGATTAATGGACTTGGAGGAAGGTATTAGAGTGACAGGGAGGAAGAGGAAGAGGTGAAGCTTCAGAGTGAAGCTCGCCTCCTATTTCCTTTTCCATCTTTCTTTGCTTTTTCTTTTTCTAAAATTTCTGTTCTCTGCAGAGACCCAAGCATCCAGAATAGAAGCTCCCAATAGGTTTATCTACTCATTTATCCTTCTCTGGGAACATTTGCTTTGTTAGCATTGAAAAGATTTATTCACCCCACCTTTGTTTTCACCCTTGTGGGCTTTCTGCTTATTATTGGTTGTTTTTTTGTTTGTTTTCTTGCTTTTTCTTTTTGTACCAGTCCTGGACATTGTCCCTGAATTATTTTTTGCTCAAGCCTGTACTCTACCACTTGAGTCACATCTCCACATCTGATGGTTTCTTTTGTTTAATTTTTTTTTGGAGGGTCTGGTCTTGGGGCCTGAACTCTGGGCCTGGGTGATGTCCCTCAGCTCTTCAGCTCAAAGCTAGCGCTCTACCACTTGAGCCACAGCCCCACTTTCTGGCTTTTTTCTTTTTGCTTATGTTGTGCTTAGGAATTGAACCCAGGGCCTCAGGCATTCAAGGCAAGCACTCTACCACTGAGCCACCTTCCCAGCCCTGGTGGATTCTTTTGGTAGTTAATTAAAAAGAAGGGTCTCATAGGCAGCCCTACCCAAGCTGTTTTTGAACTGCGATCCTCAGATCTCAGCCTCCTGAGTAGTTAGGATGACAGAGGTGAGCCACAGGCACCTGGCTCTGCTGATTTTATTTTAAGCTTAAAATGGAAAAGCTTCTCTTTGAAATCTTTGCTTATGTATATCAAATGTCACTGGAGAGTTGGAACCAATTTACCAAGTGTTTATATCATTTCATTCATCCCCTAATGCATTAATTCTTTCATAATCCTGTTATATCATAAGCACAAGTCCAATGCTGTCCCTTCTTTCTTGCCATAGGGGGGATTTGGGTATGCCCTTTGAGGCCAGACTCCCAGGAGAGTCAAATGAAGAAATACCAAGGACTGAGGCAAGTACTGAGAAATATAGTCCCCAAATTCCTTCCATGGAATTTTGCTCCAGGATCCATGCTGCCTGAATCCTGGAATAGGTCACCTGCCTAATCTTGTTTCACAGACAAAGATGGCACAGGTCAGCTGATGCTTTCTGTTGATCTCTCCTCCACATCTTCAGGAAGGAGACCACATGATTATATGACCAGAAGATCATGTGATCGTGTGACCACACGTCTCTTTTGCTGCTCCAAAGATGGAAGACACGTGGGATAGGGAACCACATTGGTTTCTGCGTCAGGCTGACTTATTCCTTCTGTCTCGACTCCTGTTCTTCAGTTTTCTGCTCTACCTAAGGGGAACAAAGATAATGTTTACCTCACTTGGTGATTGCAAAGATATCTCATGGGAAGTCTCTGGTCTAGGCCCTGCCTCTAACAGTGCTCAATACAGTGTATTCATTTAACTACCTGAAAGTGTATTTTAGTCCCAAACAGTACTATTTTCATAAGCAGAGAAGCATGATCATATGCTTTTGCTGTTTAGAAAGAGGTCATCAGCAAAAGGTTGTTGCTCAGACTGGGTTTCTGTCCTGCCTGGGGGCTGGAGTTGTTTGGTCACCCCATGCCTGTAGCTCCCTCAACATGTTAGAATTGAGCTGCATGTATCACTTTGAACTATGATTACTGCCAGTAAACACTGGGCAGAAGACTGCATTGGAAATGATTCTTGAAGAGTTCAGCGGGACAGAAAATACACAAATGCAGAACATAGGCAACTAGAGTAGGAGCCTTGACCATTGCCAAATGTAGAGTAGAAAAGAGATCAAGGAGAAAATTCCATGATTATTTCATCCACAGAAATACCAACTGGTTGTGGAAGTTTGGGTACATGGGTCTCTCTGCCTTCGCTTGTGTTTATGTGTGTGTGTGTGTGTGTGTGTGTGTGTGTGTGTGTGTGTGTGTGTGTGTGTGTGTGTGTGTGTGTGTTTAAAAGAGACAATATTATGATATTATATTGTGCTATAGATCCCCCAGATTGTTACCCACCGATGGTTTTGCTTGACTCACAGAAGATTTTAGACTTTCAAATTAGTTTGTCAGGTCTGGTGCCTCTGGTTCACACATGTCATCCCAGCTACTCAAGAGGCTGAGATCTGAGGATCAAGGTTCAAAGCCAGCCTGAGCAGACCAATTGGAGAGGCTCTTATCTCCAATTAATCAGCAAAAAAGCCAGAGGAAGAGGTGTGGCTCAAGTTGGTAGAGCACCAATCTTGATTTTTTAAGAAAAAGCTAAAGAAGAGCATGAAACCCTGAGTTCAAGTTTCAGTGCCCACTACCACACACAAATTAGTTGTCATCATTTAAAGAGTAGATGGTTTCATTCTGCATCTGGAGGAACAGATAGCTGGAGTTGAAAATTGCTACCATTAAAAAATGTCATTGTAGCCGGGGGCTGGTGGCTCACTCCGGTAATCCTAGCTACTCAGGGGGCTGAGATATGAGGATCTCGGTTCAAAGAAAGCCCAGGCAGAAAAGTCTGTGAGACTCCTATCTCCAATAAACCACCAGAAATCCAGAAGTGGCGCTGTAGCTCAAGTGTTAGAGCGCTAGACTTGAGCTGAAGAGTTGAGGGACAGCGCCCAGGCCCAGAGTTCAAGTCCCATGACTGCCAGAAAAAGAAAAAAATTCCTTGTTATTATAAAGATGATGCACAGAGGGGTTACAGTTCCATAAATAAAGTCATGAGGACAGTTCTTCTTGGCCAGTGGTCACCCCTTCCCATGGTCTTTTGCAGTGTTCCCTACCTTCCCATCTCCACCAGTAAGTTGGCTAGTTCATTTAAAAGTGTCCATTGAGTACTGTTACAGCATTGGTTCACCCTTTGTCCCTCCATTTCTATGCCTCCAACTTCGCAACATTTGAAAGGCCAAAAAGGTGATTTGGGGGGGAGGGGAAAGGGGGTGGTACATTTCCTGGAACTTCATCTCCACTCACCCAAATGGCTCAGTGGAGTTTGCTGCCTGCATCCCTGAGCAGATCATTTGCTTAGCATGATCCAGATTCTCCTGAGGGTTCTAACTACAGCAAGCCTTGCTCCATTCTTCCAGCCAAAAGGGGAAGTAAAAGCAGATTGATATTTTCCTGTCTGTCTGATATTTCACCCCCTCTCCCAGAAAGAATGTGTATCATTAACTTTATTGATCATAACAGCCATTATTTAGTAGAATTTAGGATGATTTCAACACCTTCTCTCAATGGATTCTTTTGAGTTGTTGGCATTAACATCTCCCACTTGGTAGAAGAGGAAACAGAGGTTCAAAGAAGCTAAGGAATTTACCGGGCCAACCTCTGATGCAGATTGACTGACAAAACACAACCCCCTGCCCTGGAACCACTAGAATCATCCAACAGCAGAGATAGGGCCAACTGCTCATCCAATTAAATAACACCAATAAGGCGAGTTTTCAAAGCAGGAAGTTTCCATCTGGGATAGATTTCTCATTTCACATGTCATAGGAAGGAATCCTCAGACCTCTGAATATACCATCTTTGGGCTTGGGAGGAGACAGTGTCCTCCAGAGAGGTCAAAGTTTGGCATTGTGATGAGATACTAGCTGTCAGGCTGAATGTAGCCAGGAAGTAAATCATTGCTTCCAAAGTCAGGGAGAGGTGAGAAAAGAGCTCAGCTCCATGACACTGGCAGAGACCTGAGGCTGGTGCTCTGGGCAACATTTCGCTCAGCAATCTCTGGTGAGATTAGACCAGCTGGGCCTGTGCAAACATTGCACAGTTACAAAACTAGGAAATGTTATAAATGTCATTTGGACCCATAGCTATAGGGAAGATTTTCTTATAAAAGTTCAGCAGTGGGCTGAGAAACTCAGCATAGCCTGGTGCTGGTGGCTCACACCTGTAATCCTGGCTAATCAGAAGACTGTGATCTGAGGATCGAAGTTCAAAGCCAACCTGCAAAAGAAGGTCCATGATACCGTTAACTTTAATTACCCCTGCAAAAACCTCCACCTGTAGCTGGGCACTGGTGGCTCACACCTGTTATCCTAGTATTTAAGAAACTGAGATCTGAGGATCATGGTTCAAAGCTAGCCTAGTAGGAAAGTCCATCATGAGATTTTTTTGGGGGGAGGGAGCGAATGTGGGGCCTGAACTCTGGGCCTGGGCGCTGTCCCTCAGCTCTTCAGCTCAAGGCTAGCACTCTACCACTTGAGCCACAGTGCCAGTTCTGGCTCTTTTCTTTTTGCTTATGTGGTACTGAGGAATTGAACCCAGGGCCTCAGGCATGCAAGACAAGCCCTCTACCACTGAGCCACCTCCCCAGGCCCATCATGAGATTTTTATCTCCAATTAATCTCCCCAGACAGCTAGAAATGGAGCTGTAGCCCAAGTGGGAAAGTGGTAGCCCTGAGCAAAACAAAACAAAAAAAAAGCAAAAAAGATTCAGGGACAACTCCCAGACCCTGAGTTGATGTCCCAGTGCCAGCCTCCAGAGAAGACAAAAACAAAATAAAGCAGTATGCTACAGCACACTCTTCTACAGATTTGGTAGAGATGTGCTTGACCTTCATTCAAATCACGAGAACTCTGCTTGATGCTGCTCAGTGGAGCAGAGGGGAACCTCTCCTTTCTCTGTGGGTGTCAACCATTCACGTTGTACGTTGAAGGTTCTATTCCCACTGGTTACCATTCCTCAGCCAAAGCTGTTCTATGTGATTGAGTTTTCAGCTCTCTCCAACTATTTTGAAGCTCTTCTGACCCATTTTCTCTCCTGGGAGATTGGTCCTTCTAGGACACTTCACCTGGATGAGTTTTGCTGGTTGGTCTCACATGGAAAGGGGCCAGTTAAATATCACACTTAGATGTGTTTTGATGGGCTGGGTCAGTGGGAGGCAGGAAGGAGGCCTAGGCCATTCTCTATTGCTTTCTTGATTCAGTGTGACATTGGTGATCATCATGGCTTCCATCTGTGTGGTCCCTGATGGACGGTCCCTTGTGCACAAATCTCTGTGGACTCTGATAACACTTCTGAGCTTTCATCTCCTTTGGCCTTGGGGAATCCACAGCTCTCTTTTGCTGTCTATCTCCATATGGCTCAGTGGCCCTTGTTTATTCTTTAACCTCCTACCCATCACTTCTTTCTTCCAGTTGGAATTTGTGTGTGTGTGTGTGTGTGTGTGTGTGTGTGTGTGTGTGTGTGTGTGTGTGTGTGTGTGTGTATGCAAGTACTTAGATTTGGGTCTCTTTGCTTGTTTTGAGTCCACTCAAGAATTGTGTTCTACCCCTTGAGCCACAGCTCTACTTCCTGCTTTTTGGTCAATTGGAGATCAGAGTCTCACAGACATTTCTGCCCAGGCTGGCTTCAAATCTTGATCTTCAAACCTCAGCTGCCTGAATAGCTAGGATGACAGGCATGAGCTACTAATACTGGGCTTTCCATGGGGCATTTTGTTTCCTGCTGAGACATGGAGCAGATGCTCCTGGTGAATTCACTCCTATGTGTTCCAAGTTGTTTTTTGGTTATTTCACAACCAATTACGTCCAGCCCATCACCAAGATCATCACATTGGCTGCCTGCCCCTGGTACTTATCGTTGCCCCTCCCTGAATTCTTGGTCAACTAGAAATGTGAGGTCATTATGATGAGATCATTCCTTTTGGAACATGATTTCAGAACTAGGTTACCCAGGTTACAGGCTTGCCACCATCTTAAGGACTGTTTATGAGTGAGCTACTGTATTCCTTCATTCTCAACTTTCTGCTCTTAAATAAGAGTATCATGGCATTCCTTTCAAGCTAATTACTGCTAGGAAGAAGTGAATTGACATACATGGCAAACTTTTCATACAGGACAGTGCTTAGTGCTTCATACGGGTGGCCTTCATTGTCAAGCTAACCATGCTTTACATACTAGAGCAAACATTTCATCAAAACACATCGCTTGTCTTTTATAGGATGCCGATTGTCTCATGGGCACTGCAAACAGTGATGCTGTGGTGCTTTCTGGAGCCAGGTATCTTGGGAAGGAAATGGTGAGCCATTGTGTGTGTGTGTGTGTGTGTGTGTGTGTGTGTGTGTGTGTGTGTGTGTGTGTACACGTGTGTGTGCACACACGGGCGCATGTTCTGGTCCTGAGGCTTGAACTCAGGACCTGGGCAGTGTTTCTGAATTTTTCTACTCAAGCTAGTATTCTACCACTTGTGTCACACTTCCACTTCTGGCTTTTTGGTGGTTCATTGGAGATAAAAGTCATAGGGACACTCCAGACTAGGCTGGCTTTGAACCATGATCCTCAATCTTAGTCTCCTGAGTAGCTAGGACTACTGTTGTGAGCCATCAGTGCCCGAATTGTAATTGTTTTTTTATTTATTCTTTTCCCCAGCCTTGTTTGCGTTTTCTCAGGTGCTCCCTAATGTGAAATGGAGCTGTATGTGAAAAGATGATTATAAGCAAAAAATATTGTGTGTTGGAAAATGTGTTTAATTCACCCTGGCTACTGGATATCTTTGGCTAGCAACAATGTGCTAGAGTGGTTAGTTATTAACTCTCAGAATTGCTGGGCTGATCTGAACTGTAGGTACCATCTCTGTTCAGCTTTGCAGGAGAAAATCCCATTCATCAGCCTGAGGAAAGATTCACATTGAAAATTCAAGATATGAGCCAAGTACTGGTGGCTCACGCCTGTCAACCTAGCTACTCAGGAGGTTGAGATATGAGGATTGTGGTTCAAAGCCAACCCAGGCAGGAAAGCCCATGAAACTTTTATCTCCAATGAACCACCAAAAAGCCAGAAGGGAAGCTATGACTCAAGTGGTAGAGTGTTAGCCTTCATCAAGGGACAGTGCTCAGTCCTGAGTTCAAGCCCCAGGACTGGCAAACGTGTGCATGAATTTACCCTCCAAACCCCTTACCCACAAATTCAAGATATGATTTCTACTAAATGGTTGTCATTTTATGCCATCTATTACAATAAAAAAGAATCCATAGTTGGGATAATATAGGCAGGGTAAGGTGATAGGGAAGCTAGAAAATAGATTCAAAAAATTAAGCTGGAATTAGGAGTGAGGGTATAATCAGGCTAAAAAATAATAAACAGTCTTTAATCCTAGCTACTGGCTCACGCCTGTCAACCTAGCTACTCAGGAGGCTTGAGATCTGAGGATCCTGGTTCAAAGCCAGCCTGGGCAGGAAAGTGCATGAGACTCTTATCTCCAATAAACCAAAACTGGAAGTGGCACAATGGCTCAACTGGTAGAGTGCTTGCCTTGAGCTGAAGAGCTGAGGGACAGCGCCCAGGACCAGAGTTCAAGGCCCACATCAACAACAACAAATAATAATAATAATCTGTGGAAAAATCATTATAACCACAAGAAGTTGAATCAAAAACTGTTTCAAGAACCCACAGACCTGCCTTCTTTCTAACACTTTCGTTTTTTCTTTTTTCCACACGTAGAGTAAAGATTTCTGCTCCAGAGAAGTAAATAGGTGTGGGAATAAAAAGTGCCTTTTTTTGGTAAATCTATGACCGGAATGATTATCTTAAATACGATCATGAGGAGCAGACTTCCATATCACAAAACCCCTTTGCCAATCCAGATCCACTGTGCCAGTCTTGCATAATAGTAGCAAAATGAAGAAAAACAACCAAAGGATAATTGAGAAGTTGTTAGGTAACCCTTCATCCAGGTGACCGGTTTGTGAATAAGGGGCTCCAACCCACATAGAGACATGAAGGTCACCTACGAAGGCCCTAATTCTCTGTTTGTAAGAAGCCGTCAAATTTTCCCACTCCTGGCAACTGGCAAGATACTGTCAGCTAACTTGTGTGAGGTTTTGTGGATGACTTCAAGCTTGTATTGTTAATCTCAGTTCCTCAGGGATCACAGTGGGGCATGGAAAATCTGGTAGGGTTCCCTTTTCTTTCTTTTTCTTTCTTTTTATTTTTCAGTCATGGGACTTGAGCTCTGGGCCTGGGTACTGATCTTGAGCTCTTCAGTGCCCTACCACTTGAGTTGCAGCACACTTCTGGTTTTCTGGTGGTTAATTGGAGATGAGTCTTACAGATATTCCTGCATTGGCTGGCTTTGAACTGTGATCCTCAGATCTCAGCCTTCTGAGTAGCTAGGATTACAGGCATGAGCCACCAGTGTCCAGAGGGTTCTCTTTTCTATTCGGGAAATCTCTTTTCCACATACCTTCCCAAAGATACCTAAGAAACCATAAACAGAACTTGATTATTTTGTGGCCCTTGGGATTGAATTTAAAGTCTCACATTTACCAGGCAAGTATTCTACTATGTTAGCTATACCCTCAGTCCTGTTTACTTTTAGGGTTTCTTTCTTTCTTTCTTTGTTTCCCTCAGATAGGGGTCTCATGTTTTTACTCCTACTGACCTTGGACCACAGTCATTCTACTTTTGCCTCCAGAGTAGCTGGGATTATAGTCATGCATTATCATGTCTGGATTTTTTTTAAGAATTTGTATTAAAGTTTGAATTCAGGGCTTTGAGGCTCAAGGCTGGCGTTCTACCCCTTGAGCCACACCTCTACTTCTTGCCTTTTGCTGGGTGGTTGGATATTAGACCCAGAGGATTTTCTGTTTGGGCTGGCTGGGAATTTGATCTTCATATCTCAGCCTCCTGAATAGCTAGGAGTGCAGATGTGAGCCACCAGTGTCTTTTCCTTCCTTCCTCTTCCTCCTCCTCCTCCTCCTCCTCCTCCTCCTCCTCCTCCTCCTCCTTTTCCTCCTCCTCCTCCTCCTCCTTTTCTTCCTCCTCCTCCTCCTTTTCCTCCTCTTCCACCTTTTCTCCTCCTCCTCCTCCTCCTCCTCTTTTCTTCCTCCTTTCTTCTTCTCCTCTTCCTCCTCCTCTTTTCTTCCTCCTTTCTTCTTCTCCTCTTCCTCCTCCTCTCCTCTTCCTCCTCCTCGTCCTGCTCGTCCTCCTCCTCGTCCTCCTCGTCCTCGTCCTCGTCCTCGTCCTCGTCCTCGTCCTCGTCCTCATCCTCGTCCTCCTCCTCCTCCTCCTCCTCCTCCTCCTCCTCCTCTTCCTCCTCCTTTTTAGGTAGGTTCTCACTAAATTTTGTCTTGGCTAGCGTTCAACTATGGTTCTCCTATCTCTACCTCTAGAGAAGTGAGTCAGCATAGCTGGAAAGGAAATAGAACTTTTGCCTGACTCACTGGGGTGACAAGAGCAGCAGGAATTCATATCATCTCAACCGTCTCTCAACCTTTTCTAATTCATTTCTTCCTCCCTCTAAACTTTGTGTTTGTGTGTGTGTGTTTGTGTGTGTGTGTGTGTGTGTGTGTGTATGCGCACGCGCGTGCGCACGCACGCACGCACGCACATTTATAATTGTGCTAGTACTAGGGCTTAGACTCAGGGCCTGGAGCTCTCATTTGGCTTTTATTGCTTAAGACTGTACTTTACCATATCGACCACAGCTCCATTTCCAACCCGTGGGGCTTGATCTCAGGGCCTGGGCACTGTTCCTAAGCTTCTTTTGCTCAAGGCTAGCGTTCTCCCACTTGAGCTACAGTGCTACTTCTGGTTTTTCTGTGTATGTGGCACTGAGGAATTGAACCCAGGGCTTTAGCCATGCTAGGCAAACACTCTACCACTAAGCCACCTTCCCAGCCCCTGTTCCCAATTCTTTGCTGGTTGATTGGTGATCAGGCTCTCACAGACTTTCCTGCCTAGACTGGCTTCAAACCGAGGTACTTAGATCTCAGCCTTCTGAAGAGCTAGGATTATAGGCACGAGCCACCAGCATTCAGATTCATGCCATGTTTTTTTGTTTTGTTTTTTGTTTTTGTTTTTGCTTCTGATCCAGATTGTAAGCATGTCTTGGATGGATTTATATCCTGCTTAGGTCCATAACCCACATAGTACAAAGTAGAGTTTACCTTCACATGAGGTGAATTCTCATGGGCATTTAGTGGTGAAGGTTACATAGTGTGGGCTATTATAGGAACCAGGCAGTATGTGATAAAATGGAAAAGCACACAGCAGAGATCCTGGCATCTCTTTGATGGCCACAAAGGGGAAGTCGTCTGGGTTTCCTCCTTCTTGACATAAGTTCTTTTTTGGATTCTCCACATGTGAAGTTGCTCTGAAGCGATCCTTCTTTGATCTCCAACAGAATGCGCTTTGTAGAGCATCTCCATCCCTGACCCCCTGTGCCTCTCCTTCCCACAATAGCCGGATATTCTTCAGAGATAATGCCATCTGCACAGTACTTTGTGTCTCCTTCATGTCCCTCAGAAGTAGGGGTGGGGAGGCTTCAAACTTAGAGACCTACAGCATCACTGAAAGGTCTTTGTTGCTTTTCCTTGAGATAAATGTGTGTCAGTGTCTCTGGGCAAAAGGAATAAAACTTTGCACAGCGATTCTCAGATCTCAACCTCCTGAGGAGCTAGGATTACAAGGTGTGTATCACTGACACCTAGCTGGATTCTTTTTTTTTTTTTTTTGTCAGACCTGGGTGTTGAACTCAAGACCTGGGCACTGTCCCTGAGATCCTTTTGCTAAAGTATAGCACTCTACCACTTGAGCCACAGCCCCATATCTAGCTTTTTCTGTGTATATGGTCCTGAGGAATCAAACTCAGGGCTTCATGAATGCTAGGCAAGCACTCTACCAATAAGTCCTGCATTTCAAGCCCTGCATTCATGTTTGAGAATGGTTTTCTTTCTCTTGTCAGCCCTCTTTCCTTCTTGTAGTTTCATGAGAACCTCAATTCCTTTCTCCTGAACACCACCAGTTACTCCTCCAAGTGGAAAAGAGATGGAAAGGATTCAGAGTTTCGTAATGCTTTGTTTTGGCTTTATTTTTCTTCTATTGATTTCTTTGTAATTAAAAAGGTCATAGAAATGTGAGGGGCTGGGAAGGTGACTCAGTGGTAGAGTGCTTGCCTTGCATACCTGAGGCCCTGGGTTCGATTCCTCAGCACCACATAAGCCAAATGAAAAAGCCGGAAGTGGCGCTGTGGCTCAAGTGGTAGAGTGCTAGCCTTGAGCTGAAGAGCTGAGGGACAGCGCCTAGGCCCAGAGTTCAGGCCCCACGACTGGGCCAAAAAAGAAAAAAAGATATGTGAGAGAAATGGTAGAAAGATGGACGGGATCCTAATAGATGAGGTGGGTGGAATATGGTGAATAATGGTGAAAGCATCTGGTTGTAGAGAATGTGGACTGACAATCATTCCTTCATGCTGAGTTTTTGGGGTAGGGAAGCCAAAGGCCCAGGGAAGGGACTTGAGTGGCCTGTGGAAATTCTGTGGGCAGGGCTCTCAGCGAACAGCGCCCCTGGTGGCCAAATCCAGTGTAGCAGCGCATGTTACTTTGGGAAGCAAAGAACTGTCTGGCTCCCCACTCACCATGCAGAGACAGGAGAAATGAATACACCCGGGGACAATTTTTTAGATACAGCCATAGAATGCATGCATCTCTCTAGAGAATCAGCCTCTGTGGGCAGCTGGTGGCTTAGCTAAAAGTGCAGGGTTGGAGAAGAAAGGAGGGAGAAAGAGCCAGGGATGTTGATTTCTTGTTTTTAGCTCTGTTAGCGTCTTCTGCCCCCTGTGTTAAGCAAGGTATTGTCAAGTGACTTTTTCAGAAGTGCAGTGTTGGATTGCTCTGCTGGTACTCAGAGACTCTAAGACAAGCATCTTCTTAGTCCTCTATTCAATAGTTTTCCTGCTGACCCATAAACCACACATAATCTCTGGGCATGGTTCTGTTTCTCTCTCTCTCTTTTTTCTTCTTGGTGCTGGTTTTGGGGCTTGAACTCAGGGCCTGAATGTTGTCTCAGAGTGCTGTCTATAACTTGAGCCACAGCTCTACCTCTGGTGTGTGTGTGTGTGTGTGTGTGTGTGTGTGTGTGTGTGTGTGTGTGTGTGTGTGAGAGAGAGAGAGAGAGAGAGAGAGAGAGAGAGAGAGAGAGAGAGAGTGTGTGAGTGTGAGTGTGTGTGTGTATGTGATTGGTGCTTAATTGACAAAAAGAGTTTCATACATTTTCCTGCCCAGGCTGAGCTTGAATGATGAGATCTCAGATCTCAGAACTCTCCTCAGATCTCAGCCTCCCATGTAGCTAGGATTACAGACATGTGCCACTGGTGCCAGACTATGGTTACCACTTCTTCCTTTTCTCCTGTTTCTGTGGTTCCTTTTGTTCATTCCTGGCCACCTCCATTTGGTGAAGAATGTTTTAGCCATCTTCTTCCCAATCCCTTACCCTTTCAAAAAGCCATGTGTGATATGATCACCAGATGCAATCTCTTTGATCATAAATAGGATCCCATTTTACTTCCTGAACTGCCTGTTACACAGTGGCCTCAACAAATGGCCTATCTCCTTCCTTTCTCACAGCAAGCCTATGATCAAAGCAGTTGTATTTTATAAAAATTGCCAAACTGTGGGCCAGTTGCTTATACTTACAATTCTAGCTGAGATCTGAGGATCATGGTTTGAAGCCAGCTTGGGCAGACAAATCTGAGAGCCTCTTATCTCCAATTAACCACCAAAAATAAAGAGCTTTATGTACAGCACCAACCTTGATCTGCAAGAAAACTCAGGAGCAGTGCCTAGGTCCAGAGTTCAAGCTCTAAGACTGTCAGATGCACACACACATACACACACATGCACATACACACACACACACACACACACACACACTTGTCAATTTATAGTTAAGAAATGGAGACACAGATTAAGCAGCTTGTCCATGATTAACTCACTGACAAACAGCAAAGCTAGGGAATAGACTCATGCCTCATGGGCTCCATCAGTCATACTTGTTCTTCCTGGACTGCCATATCAGCTGCAGAGCTCTGCCTGGTTGTTGGAAACATGAATTATGGCATCTTGAGATGGGTGGCAAATCCCTGTGTATCTCTTGGCAGGGCTGAGCCTGGTGAAGCTATCTGGGTCGCCCAGGTGGACATTGTCTCAACAACAGTGATATATTCAGGTCCCATGAGAGAGAGAGACTCTAGGGCCTCTTCCTTCTTCTGCTTTGGTGCAGGAGGAGCTACAGCTTCAAGGAGAGTGAGAATTTGGCTCTGGTCCCTGGGCTATTGCCAAACCAGCCTTGTAGAGGCTGCTTCTGCTTAGGGATTTTCACAAATTGCTGGGCCCTGCACCTGACAGCCAGCCAGCTGCACGATGTGTTCAGAAAGCCAGTAGAAGCCACCACTGCAGAAGCCTTCTGTTTATGTTCCGACCCTCCTCATCCATCATGCCAGACAATGGAGTCAGTGCGACAGTCACCTCGTCCCAGATGAGGATTCAGGGGTGAGGTGTCACTTCTCTGGGGGACAGAGGGCCTTAGCTCCCTCGGGGAAGGGCGATCACCTCCTTCTGGCACGTTTGGCAGGCATTTACTCATTCAACTCCCATTTGTTAATGCATGTATTGAGCAAGTTGCTGATGCCTAGCTACTGGTAGCAGCCAATAGTCCTTGACCTCTTCTAAAAGATGAGAAGAAACAAGTGCTACCATTCCTCCAGGGTAGTCAGCAAGAGTCTGAAAGTTTAGTTCCGAGATTGCTGCTAACCGTGTGTGTGTGTGTGTGTGTGTGTGTGTGTGTGTGTGTGTGTGTGTGTGTGTGTGTGTGTATGTGTGTGTGTGTCTGTGTGTGTGTGTGCGTGCATGCGCACATGCGCGCCCACACGCACTTGCATGCCAGTACTGAAACTTGAACTTAGAACCTTCTGCTTGCTCTTGTTCAACTTTGTTGATCAAGGCTGGTGTTCTACCACTTTATCCATACCTGTACTTTCTTGTGCTTCTTAATTGGAAATAACAGCCTCCCAGATTTGTGTGCCCAGGATTCTCAGATCTCAGCCTCCTGAGTAGCTAGGATTATAGGCATGACTCGGCACACAGCTTCTTGCTAATTTTTGAATAAAAGTTCAGAAAGCCATTTTCATCCTTGGAGTCAGAACTAATCCATTGCTTTTCATGCATGATCTCTCTCTTTACAATTGGTGATTTAAAAATAAATAAATGAGGGCTGGGAAGTTGGCTCAGTGGTAGAACACTTGCCTTGCATGCCTGAAGCCCTGGGTTCGATTCCTCAGCACCACATAAGCAAAAAGAAAAAAGTCGGAAGTGGCGCTATGGCCCAAGTGGTAGAGTGCTAGCCTTGAGCTGAAGAGCTGAGGGACAGTGCCCAGGCCCCAGAGTTCAGGCCCCATGACCGGACCCCACCCCCCAAAAAATAAAATAATAAAAAAATGATCCTTAGTTATGGTGGGCCACTAAACCTTTCAAAAGGCTTAGAAGGGGACTGGGAATGTGGCTCAGTGGTAGAGTGCTTGCCTTGCATGCATGAGGCCCTGAGTTTGATTCCTCAGCACCACATAAGCAAAAAGAAAAAAGCCGGAAGTGGTGCTGTGGCTCAAGTGGTAGAGTGCTAGCCTTGAGCTGAAGAGCTGAGGGACAGCGCCCAGGCCCAGAGTTCAGGCTCCAGACCGGACCCCCCCCCCCGCAAAAAAAAAAAATTTTCAAAAGACATAGAAACCAAGCAAAGGCTGGAAGTATAGCTTGATGCTAAAGCATTTGTCTAATGTAAATGAGACCCGGAGTTCATCCAACAGCACAAAACCAAATAGCAGCCAACCAAAGTTCTTCCTCCTGAGCTCTAGCCTCTCTCCAAAGTGACAGCTTTTCCTTTCTGGAAAGCAGTTTGGGGACACGTAAAAAATATGAGGGTGTTCTTTGTAGATCCTTGATTTTCTTAGCTAAACCATTTATCTTAGAAGCTTTTCTGTGCCAGTGCGATATGTTGAATTTATTCTTTTTAAAGATTGTTCAGGATAATATTGTAGGGATGTGCAATACTTAATGATGCAACCCAATGGCTCTGTGTGTGTGTGTGTCAGTACTGGGGTCTAGCACAACCACTTGAGCCATAGCTCCACTTCTACTTTTTGTTGGTTAATTGGAGATAAGATCTCACAGACATTCCTGACTGGGTTTGCTTCAAATTTTGATCTTCTTATCTCAGCTTCCAGAGTAGCTGGAATTACAGGTGTGAGCCACAGGTGTCTAGCCCCGTTTGATATTGACAGATGCTTGTGGGTTTTTTTTTTTCTTTTCTGGTTGCTTTATATTCAGCTCTACAATTTCCTTGGCATACTTTAGGCTAAATGCTTAGTGAAGAAACTGCTGATTCAGAAATGTGATTTAATTTGTTATAGCTGTTTCCATATTGTCTTCTGAAGCATCCTACTGTATGAGACTATTTTTTCCTTACAATTTTCCTTCTTTTGGCCAATCTTGCAAAACCCATTTTCTAGTATGTGGAAGGAATAGCCTGTTATCTCTAAAAATGACTTACAACTTCATTTAAAAAATTCTTTTGTGCTACTATATATGTTTGTACTCTGTCCTTTTTTTGAAGGGAGCTTAGTGAAAGTGTTATTGTTCATCTGTGTACTCATAAAGGTATTTTTGCTTTTTTTTTTTTTTTTTTTTTGGTGAGTCGTGGGGCTTGAACTCAGAGCCTGGGCACTGTCCCTGAGCTACTCAGCTCAAGGTTAGCTATCTATCACTTTGAGCCACAATACCACTTCCAGTTTTCTGATGGTTTATTGGAGATAAGAGTCTCGGAAACATTCCTTCGTGGGCTGGCTTTGGACCTCAATCCTCATATCTCAGCCTCCTGAATAGCTAGGATTACAGGTGTGAGCTACCAGCAGCTGGATTATTTTTATTTTTAAGTTGTCTAATAAGAAAAAGGTTTTAGAGAAGAAAGTCCACCTATATGAATGTAACCAAAAGCTGCTTGGCTCTAATTGAGGAGGCCAGAAGGAAAGGTAAGAGTGTGAGAGTCATTTGTTTGTAAAAACAATCCCATCTCATTATTCTATAGGGACTTGGCCTGTGATGGCCTTGATCCTTTGTGAGTTCCTGTAAGTAATGTGCTAATCTGCTTTTCCAAGTACTTGTCCCTAATTTACAATTGTCATAGAGCAATGGTCTTTGGGGTTGGAGGCATGCCTCAGGTGATAGATTACCAGCCAATGAGCAAAAACATCAGATACCAAATTTGAGTCCTAGTCTCAAAAGAAAATGTGTGAGGAAAATAAAGTATTACCTGATTGAAATACATATAAACATCATAATCACACAGTTTCAAAACTTTATTTAAATCATGGATCCATTTGAGTTGATTTCTTCTTTTAAAACTGCTAGAGGTAGGGATCTGATTTTATTCATCTGCACGCAAGATATCTAATTTCTCCAGTCTCATGTATTGAAAAGATTGTCCCTTTTCCAGTACCTGCCTGTCTTTTCTCGGCATGGTCAAAAATCACTTGGCTCTAGATGGTGGGGATTATTTTTTTATTTATTTTTTATTTATTTTTATTTTATTTATTTATTTATTTTTTTTAATGTTATTTTATTTTATTTGAGAACATACTGTACAGAGGGGCTACAATTACATGGGCAGGATAATGCATACATTTCTTACCAAGCATTGTAGCCTCCTCCTTTGTTTACCCTTCACCTCCCTTCCCAGCCTCCCCCCTCCCCCCACCCAATTATACCCCCCTCCCTCCCCCCACCGACATTGTAAAGCTGGTTTTGACATGACATTTTGTACTTCTCATTGTTGCAACCGGTCCACCTGAGTCCTTAAACGACTTGTTTGCCCCCATCTCCTCCACATGTTATACTGACATCAAATATAGTGAAAGCGGGGGTTACACTGTGGGGGAGGGACATACAAAGCAACAAAGAAATAATCTTATAAATGCGTTAGAAACATATGCATGAAAGAAACGAAAATATTAAAATACATATTTAAGGGTTCATTTTCCTAACATCACATTATCTGACCTTTTCTGCTTGACTCATACCTATACTAGATATTGCAAATAAGGGAAACCATGGGACCTATGCTTCTTTGGGCCTGGCTTACTTCACTTAATATAATTTTTTCCAAGCCTTTCCATTTCCTAACAAATGGGGAAATGTCATTCTTTCTGATGAAGGCATAGAATTCCATTGTGTATATATACCACATTTTCTTGATCCATTCATCTACTGAGGGGCATCTGGGTTGGGGTTTATATATAAGCTCCATATTCAGTTCCATGCATCTAAATGTATTTTTAAATATATTTTGTGCTTTTCCTTGGGCTTAAATTTAGGGCATTCAGTTCCATGCATCTAAATATGGTTTTAAATATTTTTGTGCCTGTCCTGGAGGTTGAATTTAGGGCCTGGGTGCTGTCCCTGAGCTTCTTTTGCTCAAGGCTAGTTTGACCACTTGAGACACAGCTCCGCTTCCAGCTTCTTCTTGCTTCAGATTAAGATCCTCAGATCTCAGCCTTCTGAGTCTCTAGGATTAAATATATGAGCCACCGGTGCCTGGATAGTTTTTCATTTTGAATAAAAGTTTACAGAATCAAATACTTCTTTCAAGGATAATTGAGTATATATAGTAATCAATAATTTCAATTTTGTACCTTTAAAAGGGTGTGTCAGCTGGGCACTGGTGACTCACACCTGTAAGTCCTTGATACTCAGGAGGCTGGAGATATGAGGATCATGGTTCAATGCCAACTCAGGCAGAAAAGAAGTCCGTGAAACTCTTATCTCCTGTTAAACACCAAAAAGCTAGAAGTGGAGCTGTGGCTCACATCGTAGAGTGCTAGCCTTGAGCACAAAAGCTCAGGGTCAGGGTCCAGGCCCCGAGTTCAAGTCCCAGTTCTGGCACACATGCATCACTAAAGAGAAATAGTGGGTATTGGTCATCCCCAATTCCCCTTTAATGCACAAATCCCATCTTCACAATTTGAATCCTTCCTGTGAGTATTACTTAGGTGATTGCATGAATATTGGAAGCTTACTTTAGGTGAATGTCATTCTTTGCTAAGCCACAAAGACATGATTCTAACTTGATTTTCTGTGGACTTGCCTCTCCATATATGTATATAATTTGTGTATAAATACATATATATTTATATAATTTAATGTAATTATAATGCAATATATGTATAATATAATGTATAATATAATATATGCTCATGTATATGCATACATAAATTATATACAATTATATAAATATATAAGTAAATGTATACATAAAATTTATGTATAAATTATATACATATGTAATTTAAAATTAAATATAATTAAGAAATTTAAATTAAATATGAAAATATGCCTCCATCAGCCATACTGTCCTTATGTGTTCTAATTTCTCTTCACTATTTACAGCCATATCGAGTGTACAACTGATTGTTGAAAACATTGTACAATAGATTCTAGAATATGTTCCATACCCAATCCTGGAGACTATTCCAGTGCCTATTCTTGAACCCATTCAAGAACATACTTTCTGGAAATGTTCTAGAACATTTTTTTGGAGCTATGACCTGTTGAGTTTCTGACTTGTTTGAACCTGTATATGTCCCTGTTTCTCTCTGTGTTTTCTGTCTGCTCTCCTATTGGGGTCTCTCCTGTTGTCATCTTTGTGAATTCCTTCTCTTCTTTTCCCCAACTGAACCTCATGTCCATCACCTTGCTTTTTGCTCTTGTCATCTTGGTGAAGAGCTTGTTTTTTTAAATATATATTTTTATTGTAAATATACTGTACAGAGGGGTTATTGTACAGAGGTTACAGTTGCTTGAGTAAGGTAATGAGTACATTTCTTATAGAGCATTGTTATCCCCCCCTTTGTTTTTCCCCTATGTTTTTTTCCTCCCCACCTCCCCAACTCCTCTCCCCACTCCCCTCCTCCGTGCCTGAAGTTGTAAAGTTTGTTTTCAACATAGTGTCTTGTAAATGTCATTGTTACAATGAGCCAACTTCTATCCCTATTTAAGCATCTTGTTTTTTCCCTTCCCCTCCCCAAATTAGAAAAATGTATATACAAGAATCAGGACACTAGAATCAAATACAGTGAAAACAGGGGTTATACCATGGGAAAGGAACATACCAAAGAATCAAAAATACCCACATACTACATTATAAATATGTTAAAAACAATTGCTAGAAAGAAAAACAAACACTGTCTATCTTGGGGTTCATTTTGCTTAACATCATCTTATGGTCATATGTACAGAGCTTTTAACCTTTGCTGCGTGTCCTAGACACATACCAGTTATTGCAAATAAGAGAAACCATGGGACGTATGTTTCTTTAGGCCTGGCTTACTTCACTTAATAATTTTTTTACAAGCCTTTCCATTTCCTAACAAATGGGGCAATATCATCCTTTCTGATGGAGGCATAGAATTTCATTGTATATATATACCACGTTTTCTTGATCCATCCATCTACCGAGGGCATCTGAGTTGGTTCCATACCTTAGCTGAGATAAACATAATTGTGCTGGTAGCTTTAGTGTAGTCTTATTTGTGATCATTTGGGCCCCAAAAGTGGGATTAATGGGTCATAGGGGAGCTCTATGTGGAGTCTTTTGAGGAACCTCCATACTACTTTCCAAAAGTCGTTGAACAAGTTTCCACTCTCACCAATAATGCAGTAGGCTTTCCTTCTGTCCACATCCCCTCCAGCATCTGTTGTTATTAGCTTTCTTGATTCTAGCCATTCTAAGTGGGGTGAGGTGGAATCTCAATGTTGTTTTGATTAGTTCTTCTTTGATGGCTAGAGAAATTGAGCATTTCTTCATGTGTCTATTGACCATAGTGAAGAGCTTCTTTGGGGAGTTTTCTCAGAATAGACACACAGGAACAAACATTGAAAGGAAAACTGTTTTCTGAAATATTACTGGTTTAATCTCTGCACTACATTGACCTTTGACTTGGGAAGAGGACTCTGGGTTAGAAATTATTTTCTCTTCTCATTTAAAAGGCCTGGTTTCATTTTCTTCAAAGTTTCATGAAGTTCTATTGAGTGAGCATTGGTATGTATTCACGTGTTTTTTTTTTCTATAGGGGAATTTTTAGCTTTTTAAATATTATTTTAATTTTGATATAATTTAAATTTTAATACAAAAATTTAAATATAATTTTAATGTAATTTATTGTTGATATATTTTAATATAATTTTAATGTGTTGTACAGAGGGCCTACCATCTCATAAGTCAAGTAATGAGTACATTTCTTCTTTTGGAAACTGTCACCCCTTCCTTTACTTTCTCTGTTTCCCCCTGCTATCCCTGCCCACAAGTTATATAAGTCATTTTCCACATAGTGTCTACTGAATAACATGAGTTCATTTGTTTATTCTCCCTTCCTCCCTTTCTGGGCCCTTTCTTTACTCACCTCACAGAAGAAGAAAAAATCAAAAATACCATCACCACCAAAAACAACATTTGTATATTTTGCTCTTCATCTGGAGAAATCGGAAATTTCTTTGATCATTGATTGTTGAGCACTGGCCTTGACTTAAGTCTGTTTTATCCTGTACTGATCTTTTTGTTGTTGTTGTCTGTTGTGGCGCTTGAGCTCAGGGCCTGGACACTGTCCCAGAACGTTTTTGTGCTCACAGCTACTGCTCTACCACTTGGGCCACAGCACCACTTCTGAGTTTTTGAGTTTTAGAGATAAAAGGCTCACAGTGACTTTGCTGACCAGGTTGGCTTTGAACAATGATTCTCACACCTCAGCCTCCTGGGTACCTAGGATTACAGGCGTGAGCTTGTAATTACAACTTAGCTTGGGCTGAGCCTCTCACTATGGAAACTCAGGTTATTTCCTTATACGAAAGATTAGAAAGTATTCTGTGATTACTGCCTTTCTAGTCTTCCCCCATTTCTTTATCAGACTTCCTATTACACAGGTGCTGGAATTTATGGATGAATTATCTGTCTTTCTAGTATTTTCTTCCTTGTTATCCATTGTTTAGTCTTTTATGTATTTATATTTGCTAGATTATCTTCTACTCTGTCTTATGATCCTTAGGTTTTTATTTCTCCAATCACATCCTTATTTTCCAAGAGTTTTTTCAGCTTTGTTATGACTCCTTTAATAGAATCATATTTTAATTTTATGGATTCAGGGTCTCTGGCTGCTCTCTCTCACAGGCTAGTAAGGACAAATTTTGTTTTTCTCTTTCAGTTTTTCATCTTCCTGAATAGTGTATATTCCTCTCTCCTCTCACCTCTGACCCCTCCAAAGTATATTTTTCCTGTCTTGTCTTTTTCTGTTGTTGTTCAAGTCTTTTCTCTTACATCAATCTTCTTTGGTTATCTGCTTATATTTAAGCATGGATACCACTGAGAGGGTTCATCCAGAGCTTTTTGTGTGCATGTATGTTTGCATTTTAAGAAGATTGGTTGTGCTGACTTAGGAGAATTGTGAGGGGTATTTACTTCTTGAGGTCTTTTCTCCGTGAGAAGTTTGGGTTCTGCAGAAAACAATTTCTCATATCTTGCTGAGAAAATGTGGCTATCTCTGCTTTGGTATTCCAATTGGAAATAAATGCTAAGCCCAGCGCTGGTGGCTCATGCCTGTAATCCTAGCTACTCAGGTGGTTGAGATCTGAGGATCTCAGTTCAAAGTCAGCCCAGACAGGAAAGTCCTTGAGGCTTTTATCTCCAATAAACTACTCAAAAAACCAGAAGTGGTGCTGTCTCTCAAGTGGTAGAGTGCTTACATTGAGCTGAAAAGCTGAGGGACAGCGCCTAGGTTCAGAGTTGAAACCCTACGACTGACAAAAAAAAAAAAAAAAAAGACAGAAGGAAAGAAATGCTAGAGTCTCAGCAACCTCAGGCTTCCTTATCTACTCTGAGATCTTGGTTATATTCATGCTTCAGAATCAATTGTCAGCATGGTTTGAGGCACAACTCCCCTAAGTTACGGAGGACATGTGGAATGGTTTTTCTTCTTTTTTTCCCCAAGTTTTTTTAATTATGAAAATTTTCAACCTTTGTTTTTTTTTGCTGATCCTGGAGCTTGAACTCAGGGTCTGCTTCCTGTCCTTTAGCTCTTTTGCTCAAAGCTGGTGTTCTACCACTTAAGCCAGACCTCTACTTCTATCTTTGTGTTGGTGCATTGGAGATAACATTCTCTCTAATTTTTGGCTTAGACTGGCTTTGAACCATGACTCTCAATATCTCTGCCTCCTGCATAGCTAGGATTACAGATGTTAGCCACCGATGCCTAACAATTGTGTTTTATATGCCAACTCTTGGATCCTTTCACCCTTTTATGTTTTATATATAAACCCTTGCAATCTCCAATTTCCATACAGGCACAGAGAGGCAGTTTTACACAAGAAGAGATTCATGTCATGGAGGCAAGGAGGAGGAACCAGGAATGGCGTCCCAGTTTTCTACTTCTGGATCCTGGCAGGTAATAGCTATTTCAGATCCAATTGTACAATAAACGAGCACATTTATTCTCACATGTTCGGATGACAAAACTAATGAGTTTTGGGAGGAAAATAGGAGGCTCCAACTGACCACTCCTCCAAGAGATTTCTATTTGCCTGAGGCACTGGATATTATATTTGCAGTCCAATGATAATAGGGTTAACACGGATGATATTCATAATGGCGGGCATTCATCTGTTTTCTGACCTCTGGACACCTTCAGAATCAGAACAGGTTTGCTCAAATGAGTTCTAGATTTAGTCCTCACCCAGATGTCATACAGAGTCCCTCAGAGTGCCCGATATTTAGTAGGGTCTTCAGTTATTTGTTGAAGGATTGCCATAAATCACTCAAGTCCTAATAATCAAATGGTCAATCTTTTAATCATTATGTTGCCAAGTTGAAAGGGCCTTTTAGTCTGTGTCATACCTGAGGTCTAAACATTTTTAAAAATGAAGTCAGGCATTGATTCTACACTCTTGTACTCTGTTATTAACAATTATCAATCTTCTTTATCCTCGCATTGATCTCAAATATCTGGCTCCAAATTCTATTTGTGTGACTGCCCTTTCCCCAAGAAATCCCGGCTGCAATAGCTCTTGTTTTATTCTATTTTTTCTTTCCTTTGGGTTCTTGAGCATAAGGTCTCCCTGTATAAGCCAAGGTTGACTTCTAAGCAGCCCAGAGTGGCCTTGAACTCATGACTTTCTGCTGATTGGGATTATAGACATTTACTATTTCATACCCACCCTGCAACAAGTTTTTCCTGCATATCAATTAACTAATGTTTATATCATCAAACATGCCTACAGAATGGCTTTTGATGATAATAGGAGTTTCAGGACCAAACAAGTAGCCATGAACCTTAGAGATTTTGTGCTTTCTCCTGTGGTTATATAGCCTGATAAGCATTGTCGAAAGCTTAGCAATATTTCTGCCCTCTAGAAACTCATAGTCTGTATGGAAACAGTAAATCCAGACCAATTAAGGGAGCTTTTGTTGTGGTTTCTCTGAAAAGGGAACTAGTAGTGTGGGCTCAGATTGAGTGCACATGACAGGATATGTACACCCCAAACAGGAAATTTCTTCTTTATATTTGCCTAACTTTCCATCAAAATGTCAAGACTTTGCCTACTTTCATCACTTGTATGGCCAGTATCTAGAACAGTACTCAGATATTTCAGGGAGGAGGAGGAAGAGGTGAAGGTAGATGCATGGGGTAGATTCAGAGACTAACAGCTATAACTTTTCTTCTGAGGTTATGTGTTTATTGTTGCCCCTAGTAAGTTATCTCATGAACACATATCCAAAACAAAATAAAAAAAAATCCCTTCCATCTCTGAAAGCATCTCATTCTATGACTTTATAAACTCTACAAGTGCTAGTGGTTAGTAATAGCAGAAGTTTGGTTATTTCAATAGCTAGTGGAGGACAACATAGTATGTATTTTTGAACTAGATATTGAGCTATTTTATTCCCTGACGTTATACTTCTGTTAGTTTTTTTTAATGTAGCCAAAGGTAGGAAGCGTCTCCTAGTCTATCGCCAGGTTCTGTTGGCGGGTCTCAAGGCGGCTGCACACCGACCTACTAATATGGCTAAAGTCTATGATGTTAAGACAAGGACTAGAAGAAAGTCCGGCGGCATACCCAGAGAGATTAAAGGGAGCTTTTTCACAATATAACCTTTATGATTTGAAAACTCCCAATTCTGCTCAAATGCTTATGTTTTCATACATAAATCAGGCTGCCCTGGACTTAAAGAGAAAATTACAGTCATTACAGAGATTAGGAGAAAGAAATGTGAGGGAATTAGTTGCCATGGCAGATAAGGTGTACAATAAGAGAGAAACTCCAGAGCAGAAAGAGGAAAGGAAGGAAAGGGAAAGAGAAGTGGAAAGAAAAGAGAGAGAAAAAGAACAAGAAAAGAATCTGACCTGGGTCCTGCAACAACAACAGGCAGTACATAGGAAGAAATTGAAGGAGATTCTGGCTGTGACTCATGTCGTGGCTAGGGGACCCTGGAGACCCAGAAGGAATGGAAATGATTTCCAAAACCCAGGCTGAGACTGGGGCAAAACCAGTGTGCATTTTGTAAGAAATAAGGGCATTGGGCCCATGAGTGTCCCTTTAAGAAACAGGAAGACAAGAAAACCAGGAATGGAAAGTCCTTTCCACTCAAAAGTCCCCAAGTCCTAGCAGCCAGAGAATTAGACGAAGACAGCGACTGAGGGGGACGGGGCTTGGAACCCTTCCATGAGCCTAGGATAACCTTAAGAGTAGAAGGGAAACTTGTGACGTTCCTGGTTGATACAGGGGCTTAAACTCAGTATTATGGGCTGACAAGGGAAAAATAAAAAATAAGAAAGCTATAATATAAGGTGCCACTGGTATCAAAAGTTATGATTGAACTACAAACAGGACAGTGGACTTAGGAAATGGCAGAGTGACACATTCCTTCCTAGTTATTCCAGACTGCCCATATCCTCTTCTAGGTAAAGACCTCTTGTCAAAAGTGACAGCCCAAATCCAATTTACTCGAGGAGGAATGAAGGTTCTAAATGAAGCAGAAGAACCAATGAAAGTGTTAGTGACTTGTGCCCAAACAGAGGAATATAGAATTCATCAGACTGAATCCCCCAAGAAAATTGAGTCTGAGGTTGAATTATGGTTGAGAGAATACCTGAAAGTCAGGACAGAAACAGGAGGAATGGGGTGGGCACAGCATATGCCTCCTATCTTTGTGGAGCTGAAATCAGTAGCAGACGCAGTTTAAATAAAGCAATATCCTATGTCCATTGATGCCTGAAAAGGCATAATTCCACATATACGGAGGTTGATAAAAGGACTCCTCATACAGACTCAATCAGCCTGGAACACACCTTTACTGCGCATTCGGAAGCCCAACAGCTTCGATTATAGGCCAGTTCAGGATCTGAGAGAAGTAAATAAAAGAGTAATGGACATTCATTTAACCATGCCAAATCCTTATGCTTTGCTGAGTTCCTTACCTCTGGACAGGAAATGATATTCAGTCTTGGACTTAAAAGAAGCTTTTTTAAGCCTTCCCCTGGCCCTTAAAAGTCAGGTATTGTTTGCATTTGAGTGGTATGATCCTGAGGGAGCCGTCAGCGGACAGCTAACGTAGACTAGACTTCTCCAGAGATTCAAAACTTTCCCTACTCTGTTTTATGAAGCACTTCACGAAGACCTACGTGAATATCAGGAAAGGAACCCAGGGGTGAGTCTGTTGCAGTATGTTGATGATCTACTGATAGCCACTAAGACCGAATTAGAATGCAGAGAAGGAACTGCCAATCTGTTACAAAGTCTGGGAGAGCTTGGGTATCGGGCATCGGCCAAAAAAGCCCAGCTTTGTAAACCAGAAGTACAGTAATTTGGATATATCCTCAGACATGGGCAGAGGTGGCTGACTGAGGCAAGAAAAGAGACTGTGTTAAAGATACGAACTACAAAAACTCCAAAGCAAGTGAAGGAGTTTCTGGGGACTGCAGGATTCTGCAGAGTGTGGATACCAGGCTTTGCAGAAATAGCCCTCCCCTGTATGAGGCCACAAAACTAACACAATAGCAGGCCTTTGAACTTCTGTTGTGACTCCTCTTGCAGGCTCCAGCATTGGCCTTGCCAGGTGTATCTAAACCTTTTACCCTTTTTTGTGGATGAAAAGGAGGGAGTGGCTAAGGCGGTGCTAACCCAGAAGCTAGGACCATGGAAAAGGCCTGTAGCCTATTTATCAAAAAGGCTGGACTCTGTGGCAACCGGATGGCCACTGTGCTTATGAATAATAACAGCAGTGGCTCTTCTGGTTAAAGATGCCACTAAGATAACGCTGAGATAGCCCCTGACTGTGGCCATTCCCCATGCTCTGGAAGGAGTTCTTAAGCAACCACCTGATAGATGGATGAGCAATGCCAGGATGACCCATTATCAGGCTCTCCAGCTCAACCCAGGACACGTAACCTTTTGCATGCCAACTTTCCTCAACCCAGCTACTCTACTGCCAGATCCTGACTATGAGAAGCTGCTACATCAGTGTGAGGAAATACTAGCTCATGTCCTTGAGACCAGAGCACACCTGCAAGACCAACCACTGCAGAATCCTGACCTGACACTGTACACCGATGGAAGCAGTTTCATCAGGGATAGACACAAGTATGTGGGAGCTGCTGTGACCAGGAAGATCAGGCAGTTTGAGCAGAAGCATTGCCCAGTGGGACCTCAGCCCAGTGAGCAGAGCTAGTGGCATTAACAAAAGCCTTAAACATGGCTGGAGGGAAAAGACTGAATGTCTATACAGACAGTAGTTACGCTTTTGCAACAGCCCATATACATGAAGCTATATATGAAGAAAGAGTCCTGCTAACAGCAGAGGGAAAAACTATTAAAAATAAGGAACAGATTTTTGGTACTGCTTAGAGTTGTGTGGGACCCGGCACGGTTGGCCATCATGCACTGTCCAGGACATCAATAAGGGGACACCATGACAGTGAAAGGCAACAGATTGGCCGATCAGACTTCTAGACAAGCAGCAGCTGGAAAATTAATCACCTTGGCGGACAGAAACATACATCCTGGACCTAGAATGCTACCAGTACAGGCAGACTACACTAAAGAAGAAGAGCAATGGGCATCAAAACTTCCTATGGCCCAAAACCTAGATGGATGTTGGTGCATAGCTAACTAAAAAATGTTAATTCCTCGAGTTCTAGGACTACAGATGTTAAAAAGAATTCACCGTGACTCACACATGGGAACCAGGAGGATGCAGAACTTGCTAAGAGGCTGGAAGATCAAGATAAGAGAAGGAAATGGACTAATAGAAGACATTGTTAAAAAATGTAGAGCATGTCAGCTTACTAATGCCAGAAGGGGAAAAAAAGTTAATGGAAGTCGAATAAGGGTGACTAGGCCGGGAACGTACTGGGAGGTGGCTTTCACTGAACTTAAGAAAGGAAAGTTTGGTTACAAGTATTTACTAGTGTTTGTAGACATCTTTTCAGGATGGACTGAGGCTTTCCCAACCAAGCAAGAGACTGCGGGAATAGTGGCCAAGAAAATTGTACAGGAAATTCTCCCAAGGTATGGGTTTCCAGCAGTAATAGGGTTGGACAATGGACCAGCCTTTGTATCCAAGGTAAGTCAGGGAATAGCCACTGCACTGGGGACAGATTGGAATTGCACTGTGCTTATAGACCCCAGAGTTCAGGACAGGTTGAAAGAATGAATCGGACACTAAAAGACACCTTGACTAAATTAGCCTTGGAGACTGGCGCAGACTGGGTGACCCTTCTTCCCTTGGCCCTGTTCAGAGTTAGGAACTCTCCTTACCAGTTAGGATTGACTCCCTTTGAGATCATGTATGGCAATGCACCCCCAATGATCCTTAGCCTCCAATCAGAATTATTGTAGGAGCTGGGGGATGGAGACTTAACAACTGTTCCATTCTTGCAGAAGGTGCATGGAGAAATCTGGCCTAAGATAAAAGCCATTTACGAATTTGCTTCTATACCCAATCCTCACTCTTTCAGGCCTGGGGACTGGGTCCTGGTCAGGAGGCATCACCCAAGGCACTGGAGCCTAGGTGGAAAGGGCCATATATGGTGATTCTGACCACTCCCACAGCTTTAAAGGTACACGGAGTAACTGCGTGGATCCACCACACCCACACCAAGCTAGCTGATCTCTTCAATCCTGAGGAGGAGGAGCCAGCAGCATCTTCAGTGTCAGCATGGGAAGGTGTGCCTCACCCAAACAACCAACAACAACAAGATCAGATCACCCAACAACAAGATCAGAAGATTGTCCAAGGACTGTTTCTACTATTGATAAGTACTGTGGTAAAGGGAATTAACCCTCATGCCCCTTACCAACTAACTTGGCTGGTGAATCCTAAACGGGGCAAACCTATCCCTGTGGCAACAACAGAAGCCCCACTTAATACCTGGTGGCCAGACTTAACAATAGACTTATGTGATTTAGCAAATGGGAGTTGGGATATTCCCACCATTATGACCCTAGCAAACTGCCTGAATACAATGGCCAAACAACTTTTACAGCAACAAAAAGACATTGTAACTCACATGGCTAGACAATAGGCCAGAAGGATGTGCCACCTCAGTGAGAAGATATTACTTAGGGAGATGGCCTATCTATGTGTGTCCTAGGGATGGGAAGAGCCCAGATCATGCAAAAGGTGTGGTTATGAACAAGACTATTTTTGCAAAGAATGGGGTTGTGAAGCCCCAGGAGATGGACATTGGAAGCCATCCTCTAACTGAGACCTTATTACTATGGCTAGAAAATGGGCCTATCAGGGTGAAAAATTTTGTGGAGCAATTCTAGATGGACCGTGCAAACAATTCCGGTGTAATCCTCTAACTATTATGTTTACTGAGAAAGGGAAACAATTTTCTGTTTGGGCCCAAGGGAGGACATGGGGACTGAGGCTACAAAAGGATGATTATGACCATGGATCAATTTTCAGAATAAACCTTAGACAAGAAGTCATTAGAATAGCCCCGGTGGGCCCTAACCAGGTTATTCAGCTTATTTGGCCCAAGAAAGCCCCCCGTGTACCACCCCAACCTGAAAACTAACTAGCCCTATAGTTACAGAGTAACACCCTACATTAGTAGGGCAGCAAACCCCAGAAAAGTAGAACCAGTGAACCTAGTACTAGCATTGCCTAAAAATCCACTAATAGAATTGGTTATAGGTTCCTTTGCATTATTAAATGCCTCTAACTCAGAATTAACTATCTCTTGTTGGCTATGCTATGACACTGTACCATCTTATTATGAGGGGATAGCAGTGGTACGTAACGTAACCAGGACTGTGAACGAAAAGGAGTGCAGATGGACTAGTCAAGTTGGATTAACAATGGGCCGAGTTACAGGTCAAGGGATCTGCATAGGTGAAGTACCTCAGGATATGAATTGGATTTGCAACAAAACCATAAAACTGCCTGAGAAGGGGAACGAACAGAGGAAATATTTGAACCCTTCTAGCAACTCATGGTGGGTGTGTAATCAATCTGGACTAACTAGTTGTGTGCATATAAAAATTATAATGTAATGAGGAATTTTAAGATTTATATGAAGCTCCAAATTTAAGAAAGATAGATATAAAAAAGAGCCTTTCACAGCTATTACAATTAGACTGCTGTTAGGTGCAAGCATTGGAAGGTTAGGAACAGGAATAGCGGCTTTAACAAGACAGGAACAGCATTATTTAGCCTTGAGGGAATCAATAGATGAAGATATTAAAAGAATAGAAAGCTCGATTTCCCGCTTGCAAGATTCCTTAACTTCTTTAACAGAGGTGGCCTTACAGAATAGAAGAGGACTAGACTTACTAGTTTTACAACAAGGTGGACTATGAGCTGCATTTGGAGAAAAATGCTGTTTTATGTAAATCACTCAGGGGTAGTGAAAAATAACATAACAAAAGTTAAGGAAGGATTAGAAGAACGAAAGAAAAAATGAGAGTCTGGACAGAGATAGTTTGAATCATGGTTTAATTTTTCTCCTTGGGTAACTACCTTAATTTCTACGTTAATTGGACCCTTGCTTATATTACTGCTATTGCATACTGTTGGGCCTTGCTTGCTAAATAGATTGTTACAATATATAAGGGAAAGGTTGGAGACTATTGAATTAATGGTACAACACACCTATACTCCTGTAAACACATCTGATGTTTAAACTGAGATGTAATGTCATCAAAATTGATAACTGTGCCAAAACTCAAGGGGGGAATGTCAGAACCAAACTAAAGCCATATTGTGATAGCTTCAAAAGTTGACTAGTTTCAGTCTTTAATTCCTGTTCCAAGTTAATGTTGCAAAGGTTGCAAAAATGAGATGAACAATAATATGTTTGTGCAAAATTTTTGAGAACTGTTATTTAAAGATTACAGAACACCCGAGAACAGGATGGTTTCGAGACCCAGTCAGCAGAAGATTAACCACAAGAGTTGTCTGCCTTGATGGCTCAAGCAGACACCTGATCCTGACCAATCAGAATAGAACTTGTCCCTAAACCATAGCATTGCTGTAATTTTGTGGTTTTTGCCTTTATAGGCCCAGCTGTACTGTTGCTCGGGGCCCCCTTCCTTCCTCTGCTGCGTCTGGGGGTACAGGACGTGGCCTGAGCCTTGGCTTGTTGAATAAACCTTGCATTTTGCAGTTCGGGTTGCCTGGTCTCTCGGTAGTCGTCGGAGGGTCTCTGGGACTTGGGTATAACATCTTCAAGTGGGAAAGGGAAAGAGGAAGTAATAGTGGTGGGAGGGATAGTGGCAAGTGCTTTTCTGAGGCATGCCTGTGTGCAACTGAGTGGCCATCCATGATTCATGGACAAACCTCAGCCTCCAAGATACCACCTGGCTTCCTGGAAATAGCTCCATCCCCACTCTTCCTGTGTTGTCTTCCTTGGGCCACCCTTCTGAGAGGACAGTGCTGTCAGCTGTCAGTTTGGTACCACAGACCATGCACATCAGCCATGCTAAGGACATTCAGGTTGTGTCTGCTGGACCTAGTGATCCTGTGTCCATCCTAGGAACACATGCCTGGTCACAGCACGGTCAACTACTTTCCACATTCTGGGTCTACTTCCCCTTCACTCCTCAGGAACTGCACAAACCAGGAATACATAGGGCCTCTCACACAGACACTTGTGACTTCAGTGGTAACCTCCCAAGCCTCTCGCTGCCTATTGGGTCTGGGATTGGAGGCAATGAGTAGGGCTAGACCCCTATGCCCACTGCATGAGGGATGATTCCCAATGAACACCTGAAGTTTCAGACTTAAAGGCCCCCATCTGCGGTTGTTTAAACAACATCTCTATATGGGCACTGTCATGAATAGGACTTTGTAGCTGGGAGGCAGTGGCTCGTGCCTGCAATCCTAGATACTCAGGAGGCTAAGATATGACATGTTTGACACCAGACATAGCAGGAAAATCAATGAGACTCATATCTAATTAACCACAGAAAGCTTGAAGTGGAGCTCTGGACCAAGTGGTAGAGTGCTATCCTTGAATGAAGAAGCTGAGGGACAGCACTCAGTTCATAAGTTCAAGCCCTAGTTAGGCAGGTGGTAGGGATCAAAAGGTGGTGTAAATAGTTAGCAAGGCCTAAGATAAGCTCATTATCAAAAACGAGAAAGAGATTAAGAAAAACTAGTACGAAGAACGGGAATGAAGAACGACATACCAGCATTGAGTATCCTACAAACAACACCAATAGCTCCAAATATTAAACACCATGGAAAAATGTCTAGAGGTTACAAAAACTGACTTCAGAAATTTCAGAACATCTGGGTGGCTTTAATTACTAATGCATGACATCCTTTTAAAAACAGAAGAACTGTGGCAAACATTTGTCTTATTGATGAATTCTACCAAATATTTATGAAATGAAATTTGTAAAGATGAATTTGAAAGTTACCTGGGTTAATGGTTATGTGAAGAGACAGACCTATTGATGAACATAGAAAAGATAGCCAGGCCCCAGGGGCTTTTTTTCCTTTTTGTCGGGCATGAGGCTTGAACGCTGGGCCTGGGTGCTGTCCCTCAGCTCTTCAGCTCCAGGCTGGTGCTCAACGACTTGACCCACTTCCGGTTTTCTGGTGGTTACCTGGAGATGCGAATCCCGCAGACTTTCTTGTCCAGGTTGGCGTTGAACCGCGATCCTCAGAACTCAGCCTCCTGAGTATTTAGGATTACAGGTGTGAACCACCAGTGCCTGGCTCCAGGGGCTTTTACCTGTCATTTTAGCTCTTCAGAGGTGGGGTAGGAGAGCTTAGGATAGTTCGTGAGACACTTACCTCCATGAACTACCAAAAGGCCTGAAGTGAAGCTTTGGTTCAATAGTAAAGTACTGGCTTTTAGGAGAAAGGCAAAGGATTGTGCTCTGAGTTCAATCTCCTGCAGTGGCACAAAGCAAAACAAAACAGAGATCAAAGTAAAAAAAAGTAAATAGTGGAAAATGTGTGCTTATGTAGACTTCTGACATAAGGAGGCCAGGCCTATGACAAATCTTGGCGGTGTCACCTATGCCAATACACTGGCACGGCTGAGCATGGCCAGTGCATGGTACCTTGAACTAAAGGAAGAGGTCCAGAAGCAGAGGTCCAGAAGCAGAGGTCCAGGTCCTGAGTAGCAGGATTAAGCACACCAAGCTAGGAAATAGGCTAGGATTTGAGCCAGAATTAAGTGCATCAAAGGGGTTAAGTGCAGCAAATCCATCTGCCCGACTGAGTGAACATGGCATTTGACTATTTTCTCTGCCACTGCTTAGCTGTATTCCAGGAAGGATTGCAGAGGGAAAAGCAGATTGCAGAGGGAGAATCAGATAAAAAGCTGATAACCTGAATGAAAGCTCCAATGAAATAAAAACTACCTCTGAATACTGGTGGCTCAAATGGGTAATCCTAGTTACTCAGGAGGCTGAGATTTTGAGGACCGGGTTCAAAGCCAGCCAAGGCAGGAAACTCCATGAGACTGACCATTCCTTATCTCCAATAAAAAAAAACCACAAGAAAACCAAAAGTATTTCTGTGACACAAGTGGTAGAGTTCTAGCCTTGAGATGAAGAACTGAAGGACATCGCCCAGGCCCAGAGTTCAATGACCCCCACCAATGACCAAAATAAACCAAAAACAAACAAAAAAAATCCTGCCCTTGCTCAGTAACCAGCAGGCTCATCACCAATGGGTGCCTACATTTTCAGAATAAGTAATGGGAGATGCTTATGATTCAAAGCTTATACAGAAAATTAAAAAACAAAAACAAAAACAAAAACACTTGAGAATTAAAAGCAGGCCCATCATGGAAAAGAATGAAAACCAGAAAAGTTAGAAGATAGGCACTGAGTTAACATGGTGCTTCTTGCTTTTTAAGACTTTTGAACCTTGTTAGCACAGTCTATATTCTATTTTGTGTAGGTATTTTGCTTATGATCATTTATGCAAAAGAAAAAGTCAAACAAGAACACTCTGAGACTGGAGCAAGTAGCAGCTAGATGGAGAACAGGAAAAGTGAAAGTGATGGAGATGAAGATGCATTATATAAAGTGTGAGAGTGGGGATTTCCGGGAAGATGGCGGAGGAGAAGCTGAAATCTGAACAAGCTCTCACATAGAAAGCAGTTTTAGAGTTCCAGTGAACAGCCCTAAGCCAGGGAACCACACCAAGTGTGCCATCACAGGACAGAGGAGTAGGCAAGAGAGGGGAAATCAAGGCAAAGAGACATATCTGAGCGCTTGCCAGCAGTCTCTGCGGCGGCAGCAGCAGTCGCGGTGGCGACTGCAGGGCACCATAACTGAGCCACAGAGTCCGGGACGAAGGAGCCAAAAGCGGCGGGTGAGTGGATTCTACTCAACACCAGCAAGAATCGACAAGGAGCGGACATCTTCATCCTGCAGTTTGCAGACCAGAGACGACCCAGGATACAAGACTCGGCGTGAGTACAAGCCCGACGTCCTCACTCCTTCTCAGGGAGCAGAGGAGGGAAGGCCACCCCTCCCCCCCAGCACCGGTGATCTCCATCTTGGATACCGACAAAGGTCGGAGGAGCTGCTAGCTCCAACTCAGGCCCTGGAATAAAACGAGTCATTTAGCATGTCACAAGAACTTAACAGCAAAGAGACCTGCCAGACTCAGCTCCCTCTCCCCAGCATCTTCAGAACAGCAGTATTGTCTATGTCTCAGGTATGTTTTCTTTTAAGAATTCAAGAGCAGAAATGTTTTTAAAGCACGTTTCCTTCATAGCAATAACAAAGCAATGAAACAGATTCTTCATCAAAATTAAAACAGAGCAGTGAGACAGACTCCTTAGCGAAAAGGGGGAACAAGAGCTGGTCAGAAGGGAACCACATCCCTCAAGTATATGTAGAACACATTGTCTCTGCCCCTGAGGGCATGTTCCTGGATTGATTGGTCAATGGATGGGCTTGTGCTACGTTGAGTCTCATAATTGGTTTCCCAGTATTAGAGCATAAATCATGACTATGGAATTTTCCTTATTGGATACCCCAACTCAGAGCACAAGTGCAGAAAACACTGTTGATTGGATGGGAGGTAGAGGGACACTCCCCAGACCATAGTCAGTAACAGCGCATGTGTTAGCACCTAAAGATTGATGGGAAAAAGTTGTGTATTTTTTGCTGTGTCATTCATGCTTGCCATGTTGGAACCAGTTCCAACCATCACATTTTATCCATAACTACCCAACTGAAGAGGTTTAACTCCCTCTGAGTAGCACATCTCCATTTGTTACTCACAGGGCACTGTACATTATGGGGTCGCGTGAAACACTATGCTGACAAAGAGATTGGATGTCTAAATTGCTGTTTAAAGCAGCAAAGCCCATTGAGTTAAACTTGCACACTTACCTTGAATGCAATTTGATTTCTACTTACAGAAGGCAAATTCAGTTCTGCTTTGAGCCAACATGGTAAGATACCTTTAGCAAATCTAGGGCAGAGAAATAACTGTACTGTATTTCTAAAGTCAGTTGAAGTAGGAGCCCCCATTCCCCGAGTGCTCGTATTATCTTCAGAGACCTATATTTTGTTGTGGGAAGTAATTTCTCGTGAATACAATCTGAGCTGCATTCAGGGCGAAGATCGTATTTGTCCATCTGAAAGCATGTACTTAGGAATCTAAACTGCAGATGAAGCAAGTTCTTAGTAGCAGAACAGTATGTTCAGTATATAACTGGTAATGACATTTTAATGAATAAATGAAAGAAAACTGATACAAGAAGTGATATCAATCAAGCTGCATTGTATTTATTAAATGACTTGTTGAATGATGACCCATTGTACAAATACTTAAAGGATTGTGTGTGTGTGTGTGTGTGTGTGTGTGTGTGTGTGTGTGTGTATGCAATACTATGTATTTTCTGTGAGTGCATATCAATCCACAATGTAAGTATCTTAAGGTCAGGAGAACTCAAATGATCATTACAATGTAACTAGTAATGGCTTAGTTTCTTATCTGTTAAAATTCCAGAGGAAGACAATACAGGCATGAAGATTCCAAGAAGATACAGGCATACTCCAGCATTAGGATATAGCCCTCACTGTCATGGCCCAAAGTGACCCCTAAATTGCCAGTAATCACTTCCAAGTTCCAAGAAGTGAGGTGAAGGAACAGAAATAAGGAAATAAAGAAATACAGAATATGTGTGGACTGTCCTTAAAGCAATATCCTAGATGCTATCAGATAACATTTTTATATGTATTATCTAAATACTATCACTGTTGTGAAATGTTATCACTATTTTACTTAGCCTGGACTTCAGTTAAATCTATTGATTTGGAAGGGAATGGTGCATATTATGGTAGGCACCTGAGATGTTTTTTCTATGTACATCAAGGGCTCTAGACCTCACGTGTAATGTTTTACTATTTTCTATAGGGAATAGTTGATGCATTTTATGTGCAACTAGAAACTACTTTTAAGCATATTAAAAAGAAGAAATATATCTCATATGCTTCAAATGCTATTATATATTGAAAATATGTATGATAACATAAAAATTACGGAAAATTGACGATCTATTTTCTACAAAAGGGGTGGTTTCTCTGAATGTGCTCTCATTACATTAGAAAAGAGTCTGCACTCAATGGAGAGAAGCCAGGAGGAGGAACACAATGAGTGGGAAACAGAATAACACACAACAGAGAGGCTCATGAGCTCCACTGGTCATAAAAGGAAAAGAACTACACAATACAAAGACAGTGATAGGAAGGGAGGAACAAGAGGGAAAGAGGGAATCCTCTACACTAAGCAAAAGGCAAGAAATGTAAACACCTGATATGGAAGAAGTACTTGGTATTGCCAAAGCTCATAGAATTCACAAACTTTATAGACTATGATAATGATAATTTTCCTTGTGATGGTTAAAATATGTTTCTGACTTTAAGAGTCATGATTCCACAATACTGTGAAATATATGAATATTAAGTAATCACTTATTTCAATTTTTTAAAAGTGGCAGAAGGGTTGGGTTGGGAGTGATGTGTGATAATATTGTCAGACACCTTGTATTCATATACTGTTTTATAGAATGCGAACTTGTTTGTACAACTACGTAAAGATAATATTAAGAACATGTTTAATAAAACAACCTCACACATAAGTGAGATATAGTTTTGAACCCAGGTTTATTGAATGCTGGAAATTTAAATTGTTTCGCAGACTGTTGTAGTTGTTTTTTTTCAATAATTGTGGTCAAATGCAGCCTCAACAATCAATTGAAAAACAGAAACCCTGAGAACGGCTCCAGGCTAGGCTCTGTGAGTTTTTTTTTTTTTTTTTTTTTTTTTCACAAAATAGCCCCAGGAAGAAGCTACTGATTGTTGAAAGGCCTCAACTCTACCCAGAACCTAGCCTTACCACTGCATCCCCCTCTTTTGTGATTCTCAAAGCAGATCACCCTCCCAGTAAACTAATCTGGGAGGGGGATCTCAAAATCTTGGGTAAAGCAGAGCATTTTTCTGCCTGTTGGAACAAACTGACTTAAGAATCCAATCAAGCCACAGGACCTTAACCTCACCAGAGACTCCAACAAGAGGCTGTTTACAGACAAAAGGGAGATACAGGATTCTTCCCACCCCTCCTAAAAAATCAAAAAAAAAAATCAAAGAACTTTTTTTTTCTTCTCTTCCTCTTCTTTTTTTTTTGGTACCTTATATATATATAATTTTTTTCCTTTTCTAAAAATTTTATTAATCTTTAATTTTTGCCTTTTTTGAAAAAATAATTGTTTTCCAGTAACTTTTTTTCCTCTTATAATTTTTATTTTTGGAATAGATGAATGTGCGTTTTCCTTTCATTTCTTGTCTTCTTTCTCTTTTTCTTTCTTTCTTAACTACATTTTTGTTTTTTTGTCTAGCTCTACTGAACTTCTGATCTTTTTCTCTCCCTTTCTAATCCCTTTCACCTTTTACTCTCTTTTGATCTTCTGTATGTGAATTAACTCTTGTCCTGCACATCCTCAGATAAACCTGTAGTTAACTAGTAGACCCTATCCCACATTGTGTAGACACTTAATCCACAAATTTATTACTCAATTCAAAACCTCTGAGACTTTAATTCCTTAATAGCAGTACTACCTCTTTATACCTATATAATATCTTAAGCATTTTCTTAAGTTTTTCACTTCTCTTCTATGTCCCTACCCTTCTATTAATATACTCACATTCCTCTCTAAATAGATGGTTTTTAATCTCAATAATAATATTAATTTTTACGTTTCTATTTTTTTCTGGTCTCTTTTCATTTACCTTTCCCTTTCTTCCTTTTCTCTCTCTCTCTACTTGTCACCTACCCAACCCATTTCCTGCATTGAGATTAGGACATAGTTAACTCTCCCTGTGCCTCCCCACACCAATCTATTCCTATTTTTTACCCACATCTCTCCCTATCCCTAAAAATTTCTGGTTTTCCAAATTCTTCTCTGCGGTTCGAAACCCAATAACATATAGTTGCTTGATGTTGAATAGATGTATCTGTTGAACTAGATTGTATCTGTAGACTATTGACTGTATAAATGCAAATGTTGGTTGATGGTTGCCTTAAGATAGTGTTCTAGCACAAAACTGGTGCTATTTTCATCTCAAATGGGCAGAGTAAGCCAGAAAAACACAAGAAAAATGGCAAATCCGGGTATCTCAAGTCCCAATCATGATAATCAGGGGTCAGATCAGATAATGAACAACCCAGAGGAGAGTTCCCAAATAGCCCTACAAACACTGCTGGCAAACATGATAAATGAGAATTTTGACAACTTACAAAGGTCTCTGTATGAGCGTGATAGGGAGAGAGAGGAGGCATCCCAAAAGTTTATACATGAATATCATAAGCGTGAGGAAGCTACTCAAAAACTGATACAGGATTTGCGTGAACAAATTGAGAATACTCAAAGAGAAAGGGAGGAATGGCGTGAGCAGGCTGAGAACACTCAAAGAGAACTGCAGGAATCCCACAAACGGGAAGAAAGAGAACTGCAGGAATCCCACAGACGGGAGGAAGCTAATCAAAGAGTAATTCAGGAATTGAGAGACCAGGTAGAGAATACACAAAGATCACTAAAGGCATTCATGGAATCCATTAACAAAGAGCTGAAGGAAGTCAGGGAGACCACAAAGGGAATGCTGAATGGAACCCAACAGAAGGAATGGGAGTCCAAAGAAACCATAACCAATCAACTAAGTGATTTGAGAACAAACACTGAACACCAAATTAAGGAAGTAAAGAAATTCATACAAGACCTAAAACAGAGCTTCAACAAAGAACTTGAAGCCATCAAAGCTGACCAATTAGAAGGAAAAGAGATAAAAAACAAAGTAGAGTGTCTTGACAGCAGGTTAGACCATGCAGAAGATCGAATCTCAGGGATTGAAGACAGCCTAGATATTATAGAGAAAGAACATATAACCATCCAAGACAAGTCCAAGAAATGGGATAGATCTGTCCAACACCTGGAAGACACCATCAGAAGGCCTAATCTAAGGCTAATGGGTGTAGAGGAGCACCTAGAAACAGAAGTTAATGGTCTAGGAAATTTGTTTAACAGGATCCTAGCAGAGAACTTCCCAAACATACAAAAAGATAGGCCTATTCAGATACAAGAAGCTTTTAGAACCCCAAATAGACCAGACCAGAATAGGACATCCCACCGTCACATTATAATCCACACAGGATCAACTCAGACCAAGGAAAAGATCCTTAAAGCTGTCACGGAGAAAAGGGTAATCACCTATAAAGATAAACCAATTAGAATCACCTCAGATTTCTCAGCAGAGACAATCAAAGCAAGAAGAGCTTGGAATGACGTATGCCATTCCCTAAAAACAAACAACTATCAACCAAGAATACTGTACCCAGCTAAACTCTCCTTCATAACTGAAGGCCAAATAAAAACCTTCCAAAGCAAAGAAATATTGAAACAATACATCTCCACCAAACCAGCCCTGCAAAAGATTCTTAAAGATGTCCTACACATAGAAAACCAACAAGAACACAACAAAGGCCAAGAAACTGCACACAAACTGAGAATCCAAGAACCTTAGGAAGAACCCAGTTTTCGCAGCCCCCAAGAAGGTGGATAACATGGCAGGAACTACCAAATACCTCTCAGTCCTATCTCTTAACGTTAATGGATTGAACTCTCCAATTAAGCGACATAGACTGTCTAGTTGGATTAAAAAACAAGACCCTTCTATCTGCTGCCTGCAGGAGTCACATCTTGCCCGTCCAAACAAACACATTTTCAAGGTTAAAGGCTGGAACAAAATCTACCAAGCAAACGGCCCTCATAAACAGGCGGAGTTGCAATCCTAATATCAGATAAAATAGACTTCAAATTAAAATTCGTGAGAAGAGATAAAGAAGGTCGCTACATACTAATTAAAGGATCGCTCCTTCAGGAGGATACTACAATTCTAAATATCTATTCGCCAAACAATGGAGCACCCAAATTTATCAAAGAAACACGACTTTCCTTCAAATCCCATATAGATCCAAGACATTAATTGTTGGGGATTTTAACACACCACTCTCCCCACTAGATAGATCAACTCGGCAAAAACTCAACAAAGAAACCGCAGATCTAAACAGCTGCATAGATCAACAAGACTTAACAGACATCTACCGAACATTTCACCCAGCAGCATCAGAATACACATTTTTCTCAGCAGCACATGGAACGTTTTCTAAAATAGACCACAATTTAGGCCACAAAGCAAACTTGTCTAAATTCAGAAACATTGAAGTTATACCTTGCATCCTCTCTGACCACAAGGGAATAAAATTAGAACTCAACACCAAAAGCCACCAAAGAAAGTCCGGTATCACATGGAGGCTGAACAACACACTGCTGAATCATGAGTGGGTCATGGAAGAGATTAGAAAGGAAATTCAAATGTTCATGCTTTTCAACAAAAATGAACACACAAATTACCAGCTCCTCTGGGACACAGCAAAAGCAGTACTCAGAGGCAAGTTTATAGCTCTGAACTCCTACATCAACAAATTGGAGAGATCTGAAACTAGGAATTTAATGACACATCTAAACCCCCTTGAAAAAGAGCAACAAGATAAACCCCAATCCACTAGATGGAAAGAAATAATCAAAATTAAATCAGAATTAAATGAATTAGAATCCAAAAAAACTATAGAAAGAATCAACAATACAAAGAGTTGGTTCTTCGAAAAACTTGACAAACTTGACAGACCCTTAGCAACTCTTATCAGAAAAAGGAGAGAACACACCCAAATTAATAAACTCAGAGATGAGAATGGAACCATCACCACGGATACAACCAAGATTCCGAACATTATAAGGGAATACTTCTCAAAACTTTTTGCTAATAAGTTTGAGAACTTGACAGAAATGGACCTTTTCCTAGCAAATATTGACATGCCAAAACTAAAGAAAGATGAGTTAAACCAGCTCAACAGGCACATATCAAGCATTGAAATAGAAACAACAATAAGAGACCTCCCAGCTAAGAAAAGTCCAGGACCAGATGGTTTTACAGCGGAATTTTTCAAGGCCTTCAAAGCAGAGCTCACACCAATACTCCTCCAAATATTCAATAGAAATTGAAAGAGAAAGTTCAGTACCGAACACATTCTATGAAGCCATCATAACCCTCATCCCAAAACCAGGCAGGGACTCATCAAAGAAAGAGAACTATAGACCCATTTCTATGATGAACATTGATGCAAAACTTCTCAACAAAATTTTCGCCAATCGACTTCAAAAATTCATCCAAAAAATCATACACCATGATCAAACAGGATTTATTTCAGAGATGCAAAGCTGGTTCAATATACGCAAATCAATTAATATTATTCATCACATCAACAGGAGCAAGAACAAGAACCACATGGTTATTTCAATAGATGCAGAAAAAGCATTCGACAAGATCCAACACCCCTTTATGATGAAGGTTTTGGAAAAATTAGGTATCCATGAAACATTCCTCAATATAATAAAGGCTGTATATGACAAACCTACAGCCAGCATTATACTCAATGGTGAAAAACTAAAGCCATTTCCTCTTAATTCAGGAACAAGACAAGGATGCCCACTCTCTCCACTTCTCTTCAATCTAGTATTAGAATGCCTAGCTACAGCAATAAGACAAGATGCAGACATAAAGGGGATCCAAATAGGGAAAGAAGAAATAAAACTCTCCCTCTTTGCAGATAACATGATCTTGTATCTAAAGAATCCCATAGACTCCACTCCCAAATTACTCAAGCTGATTCAAAACTTTGGGAAAGTAGCAGGTTATAAAATTAACCCCCAAAAATCAATGGCTTTTCTGTATGCCAACAATGAGAAAAGTGTGGCTGAAATTAGGAAAGCAACTCCATCTGTAATAGCCCCACAAACAATAAAATACCTAGAATTAACTTAACTAAAGAAGTGAAGGACCTCTATGATGAAAACTTTAAAATCTTAAAAAACGAAATCAACACAGAACTTAAAAAATGGCAAATCCTCCCATGCTCCTGGATTGGAAAGATTAACATTGTGAAAATGGCAATTCTTCATAAGGTTATCTACATATTCAACGCAATACCTATCAAAATTCCAACCTCATTCTTCAAGGAAATAGAAGAGGCAATCCAAAAATTCATATGGAAAAATAAAAGACCCCGAATAGCAAAAACGCTCCTCAACGGAAAGAACACTGCTGGAGGACTATCAATACCAAACTTCAAACTCTACTATAAAGCCATAGTAATCAAAACAGCTTGGTATTGGCATAAGAACACCTCAGGACCAATGGAATAGAATTGAAAACCCAGAAATGAACCTACAGACCTATATCCATCTAATCTTCGATAAGGGAGCTAAAACAACAGAATGGAAGAAAGACAACCTCTTCAGTAAATGGTGCTGGCAAAATTGGTTAACTACATGTAGAAAATTAAAGCTAGATCCTTATATATCACCCTGCACCAGAATCAACTCCAAATGGATCAAAGACCTTGAAGTCAAAGCAGACACTCTGAAAACTTTACAGGATGGAATAGGAGAAACCCTAGGTCTCCTTGGCTCAGGCCGAAATTTTCTGAATACAGACCCGGAAATACAACAAATCAAAGAAAGGTTGGACAAATGGGATTGCATACAGTTGCAGAGCTTCTGCAGGGCAAATGACATATCTAGCAAGATCAATAGAAAACCCACGGATTGGGAGAAGACCTTTACTAGCCAAGGGTCTCATATCTAAAATACACTTGGAACTCAAAAAATTAAACCCCCAACAACAAATCCTCAAAGAAACAACTGCCCAATAAATAAGTGGGCGAAAGACTTAAAGAGAAACTTCTCTGAAGAAGAAAGAAGGTTGGCCAATAGACACATGAAGAAATGTTCAACATCCCTAGCCATAAAAGAAATGCAAATCAAAACAACATTGAGATATCACCTCACTCCAGTTAGAATGGCAAAAATCAAGAACTCTAACAACAACAGATTCTGGAGGGGATGTGGAGAGAAAGGAACTTTACTTCATTGTTGGTGGGAATGTAAACTTGTTCAACCACTTTGGAAAGTAGTATGGAGGTTCCTCAAAAGACTTCACATAGAACTCCCCTATGACCCAGCAATCCCACTTTTGGGCATTTACCCAAATGTTTACAAAAAGACCACACTAAAGCTACCAGCACAGCTATGTTTATTGAAGCATTATTTACCATAGCTAAGATATGGAACCAACACAGATGCCCCTCAGTAGATGAATGGATCAAGAAAATGTGATATATATACACAATGGAATTCTATGCCTCCATCTGAAAGAATGACATTGCCCCATTTGTTAAGAAATGGAAAAACTTGGAAAAAATTATATTAAGTGAAGTAAGCCAGGCCCAAAGAAACATAGGTCCCATGGTTTCCCTTATTTGTAATATCTAGTATATGTATGAGTCAAGCGGAAAAGGTCAGATAATGTGATGTCAGGAAAATGAACCTTTAGATGTGTATTTTAATGTTTTTTTCTTTCATGCATGTGTTTCTAACGCATTTATAAGATTATCTCTTTGGTGCTTTGTATGTCCCTCCCCCACAGTATAACCCCTGCTTTCACTATATTTGATGGCAGTATAACTTGTGGAGGAGATGGGGAAAAACCAGTTCTATAAGGATACAGGTGGACCTGTTGCAACAATGAGAAGCACAAGTTGTCATGTCCAAAATGAGCTTTACAACGTTGGTGCGGTGGCGAGAGGTGGGAGGGGGGAAGGAATAGGATTGGGATGGGGGGAGGGGAGAGGCTGGGAAGGGATGTGAAGGGTAAACAAAGGAGGAGGCTGCAATGCTTGGTAAGAAATGTACGCATTATCCTGCCCATGTAATTGTAACTCCTCTGTACAGTATGTTCACAAATAAAATTAAATTAAATTTAAAAAAATGCAAACAATTTAAAGTTTTGTCTTTTTTAAACTGTGTATTAGCATTACCTAGTTAAATAAGTGGATTTCATTTTGGTATATTTATCCACATAGGCATACAATGTACCTTCATTTTACTTACCCTTCATCATTCTCCTTCTCCTCTCCCAGGTTTTATTATCTTAATCATTTTAAGAATACAACATAATCGTAGTAAGTACATTTACAATATTTTATAAGATCAATGACCACACTCTTTTCATCCTTCACGATTCAAATTCTATATTAATTAAAACAATTTTCAACCCTCCTCTGCTTCAAGATATGCATTAAATTCGATTTTGCTTCCTCTCTATCAATTTGACTGTTCTATGTAACTGACATAAGTAGAATCATGTAATATTTGATCTTTTTATGACTGGTTTATTTCACTTAGGACAGTGTCCCAGGGATTCATCCATAATATAGCATCTTTCACAACATAATTCTTTTTAAAGTTGAAATGATATACCACTGTATGTATAAACCACATTTGCTTTAGCTATTCATTGGTTGATGGCCACTTGGATTGCCTTCATGTTTTGAGTATTGTACAAAATGAATGTGAGTGTACCAAGATCTCTTCCAGACCTTGTTTCTAGATCTTTGGAGTATATGCCCAGAAATGGAGTCATTGGATCATATGACAATTCTCTTTTCTTTCTTTATGGATTTTCTTTCATATGCATTAAACTCATAGCAGGGTCACTGTCCCTGAACTTTTCCTCAAGGGTAGCGTTTTACCATTTTAAACCACAGACCCACTTCCAGTTTTCTGCCCAGATTGGCTTTGAACCGAGATCCTTGGATTTCAGCCTCCTGTCCTGAGTGGTTAGGATGACAGGTATGAATAATCCTGTTTTAAATATTTGAAAAGATGCTCTACTGTTTCCCATAGAGAAGTTTCAATTTTATCACACTTTTGTCAACATTGTTACTTTATTTTCTTGTAGTTATCCTACCTAATTCATATTAAGTGGTAATTTTCTTCATTATTTTGACTTACACTTTCCTGGTGATTAGTGATGTTAAACACCTTCATGGGCTTGTTAACACTTTGTCTTCTTTGGAGAAACATCTGAGTTCTTTGCACATTGTAAAATCAGGTTGTGTTTTGTTGTTGGGATGATGTTCTTTATATATTCTTTATGTGAACCACTTGTTAAATATTTGCTTGCAATGACTTTATCCCATTCTGTGTTGTTTTTTGGACACTGTTGATTGCATCCTTGGGTGCATCCTGATTTGTTTTCCTACAATTAATGACCCTTCCTGATGTCAGTTTCCAATATGTCTTCTGGTCCTGTAACTACAAATCATATTGATTTGCACTCCTGTTATTGTAACAGTGAACTAAAGCTACATAATTATGCTCTGGTCACCTATCTACTTCCACTTTTGGATCTCTATCCCTCAGCTTTTAGTAAAGGTCTTGGAGCATATCCACAACTTATTAGGTCCTTAAAACCTGTAGAAAATTACAGCCACTAAATTTAGTTAGTTCTAATGGAAACACATGACATCCACTTTCTTTTTTTTCCTTTTTGTTTGTTTTTGATTGTAAGAATACTGTAAAGGTGATTCAGTTACGTGAGCAAGGTAATGAGTACATTACCTATTGAGCATTGCTGCCTATTCCATGCAAATAAGATGAAAATTGAGAGCTTCATAATATAAAAGCTCACCCAAACTCTAGATGTATATTTTTCTTCATATGAGTATTTAGAATTGTGTGAAGCTAGAGATATAACCTACTTGCAAGTTAATAATGAACTTATCATTTTCATGGATGCTAGATGATTTATGATGCTCTTGGGTTAGAGACAAAAAAGACTTAATTTTTAAAGCAATAGTGAAAGCCAGTGAGATATGTGTGTGTGTGTGTGTGTGTGTGTGTGTGTGTGTGTGTGTGTGTATTTATATATTTGAAGTGAATCTTCCAGGCCTCAGTGCCACTGAGTGAAGTAAAGATAGCCATGTGAAACCTACACAAAAAATTGGTTCTGACTTTGAGCAACTGCAATCTATATAATGAGAAATATGCATCCATGAACTTTACTCTGGAGGATGACAATAGCTTAGAAATAGCTTATAAAAATATTCTTGCAAATATACTACAGAATATAGAGCAGCTGGTGTTCACTTGAAGATATGCACATACTTGACAATGCAATAAAATTGTTCTTTTTCTTTTGTTTCTTGAAGGTTCCTAGCTACCAAGACGGATACATATTTCTCCTAATAAATACATAGCTCTCCTTAAAAATGAGGCATGACAATTTGTTGAGAATATTTATTGTTTTTCTAGCCCTAAGCCTTAAGATGAAATAGGGTTTGCAATCCTATCTAGAGTACAACTCAACAAAAGAAACAGATGGAGTTCAAATTTTTTTTTATTTTTTTTTATTTTTTTTATTTTTTTATTGTAAAGATTCTATACAGAGGGTTACAGTTACGAGTGGGGTAATGAGTACACTTCCTCTTGAACATTGTTACCCCCTCCATTGTTTTCTCCCTACCATCCCCTCCCTCCCTCCCTTCCCCAAGGTTCTTTTTTTTTTTTTTTTTGATTGTGATTAAGTGATTACTTAATTTCCGGAAATTCACAGTATTGTGGAATAATGATGCTCATTTAAAGTCACACGTTCATTCTAACTTTCCTGGAGCAAATTGTCTATCACAGTCTGTAATATATAACGGTGTTCATATGTTATATACCATACACGTGATCAGCAGCATGGGGATATTTAGTAGTGGTTCAACCAGATGAGTGGGAGTTCTTTGTTTCTTAAGTCCTGTTAGTTTTGTCATATCACCTAACATTTTGGATTTATCATCCGCTTATCAGGGAGACCATGTACTGTTTGTCTCTTCGTTCTTGGCTTACCTTGCTCACCATGATCACCTTCTAGCTCCATCCATTTCCCTGCAAATGCCATTATTTTGTCATTTCTAATGGCTGCATAATATTCCATTGTGTATAGATACCACAATTTTTGGATCCATTCATCTGTGGTGGGGCATCTAGGTTGTTTCCATATCCTAGCTATTGTGAACAGTGCTGCAATAAACATGGAGGTGCACGTGTCCTTGTATATTGGTTCCTGTTGTTCAGGGTAGATGCCTAGAAGTGGTATGACTGGGTCGTAAGGGAGGTCAATCTTTAGCTTTCTAAGGACCCTCCAGACTGCTTTCCAAAGTGGTTGTATGAGTGTACATTCCCACCAGCAGTGTAATAGCGTTCCTCGTTCTCCACATCCCCTCCAGCATTTGTCGTTGGCTGATTTGTGGATGTGGGACATTCTGACTGGGGTAAGGTGGTATCTCAGGGTTGTCTTTATTTGCATTTCCTTCACCACCAGGGATGATGAACATTTCCTCATGTGTTTCTTTGCCATTTTTATTTCTTCATTTGAGAAGTCCCTCTTTAGTTCCCTTGCCCATTTAGTAATTGGTTTGTTAGGTTTGGGAGGGATTAGTTTCTTGAGTTCCCTGTATATACAGGATGTTAACCCCTTGTCTGATATATTGCTGGTAAATATTTTTTCCCAATTAGTTGGTTGTCTTTCTAGCTTGGTTGCGATAGCTTTATCTGTGCAGAAGCTTTTTATTTTAAGGTAGTCCCATTTGTCGAGTCTCTCTCCAATTTGTTGTGACCCTGGGACTCTGTTCAGGAAGTTCCTTCCTGTGCCTATTAGTTCAAGTGTCTCTCCTACTCTGTCCTGCAGTAGTTTCAGAGATTCAGGTTTAATGTTAAGGTCTTTAATCCATTTTGAGTTGATGTTGGTGCATGGTGATAGGCTGGGTTCCACTTTTAGTTTTCTGCATGTGGCTGCCCAGTTTTCCCAGCACCAGCGGTTGAAGAGGCTGTGTTTCTTCCATTGTATGTCTTTGGCTCCTTTGTCGAATATCAGCTGGCTGTAGGCCTGTGGATTTATTTCTGGATCTTCTATTCTGTTCCATTGGTCTTCGGGTCTGTTTTTGTGCCAGTACCATGCTGTCTTTGTTATTATAGCTCTGTAGTAGAGTTTGAAGTTCGGCATGGATAGCCCTCCCATATTGTCTTTATCCCCTAGAATTGTTTTGGCTATTCTAGGTCTTTTGTTGTTCCATATGAATTTTTGGACTGTTTTCTGTATTTCAGTGATGTATGTCATTGGGATTTTAATAGGAATTGCGTTGAATTTGTATATTAGTTTTGGAAGTATTACCATCTTTACTATATTAAGTCGGCCTATCCAGGAGCATGGGGGGTCTTTCCATTTCCTAGTGTCTTCTGCAATTTCTTTCTTTAACTTTTTATAGTTCTCATTAAATAGTTCTTTTACATCTTTGGTTAGGTTAATTCCTAAATATTTTATTTTTCGGGAGGTTATTGTGAATGGGGTTGCTTCCTTTATTTCCCTCTCTTCCTGTACATTATCAGTGTATAGGAAGGCAACTGATTTTTGTGGGTTTATTTTGTATCCTGCTATTTTGCCGAAGTGATTTATGATTTCTAAGAGTTTGGGGATGGAGTTTTTGGGATCGTGGAGGTATAGTATCATGTCGTCTGCAAAAAGGGATAGTTTAACTTCTTCTTTCCCTATGCGGAAAGAATGTCTTTTTCTTGCCTTATTGCCCTGGCTAAGGGTTCTAGGACTATATTGAAGAGGAGTGGAGACAGTGGGCATCCTTGCCTTGTTCCTGATTTTAGGAGAATTGGTTGTAGCTTTTCCCCATTAAGTATAATATTGGCTATTGGTCTGTCATAAATGGCTTTTATTGTTTTTAGAAATGTTCCTTCTATTCCTATTTTCTCCAGAGCTTTTAGCATGAATGAATGTTGAATTTTGTCAAAGGCAAAGCTTTTCTCACAGAGCCATTTCTTAATGGAGATGTGGAAGAAATTAAGGAAAATTAAGGAAGCTTTTCTCACAGAGCCATTTCTTAATGGAGATGTGGAAGAAATTAAGGAAAAAATAGGTCTCCAAATATATTTTAGAGAAGATATTCTATGTATTTTAACAGTAGTAAAGAATTACATTTCTGTTTTTTATTGTGTAAATATTTACAGAGTATGTGCAAAGAACCAAAGTTCATTCCAGAGCCTATCAACGAATAGAATGTAGCAAATTTTCTCTATATTGTTTGTATATTTATAGAATTCACCTGTCTGACTTCTCTCCCATTTTGATAAACAGAGCAACTGTTTGAAATAAGGAAAACAAACATTATTTCTCTACCTAGAGGATTCTACACACTTTGCGGCCTACAAAATATAGAAAAGATTCATGCACAACCCTCATCTTCAAGGAGCAATTGTCAGTATCCCAAGTAGCTTGTTTATATCTCCTACCCCTTTGCTCCCAGCTGTCAAACTAGGTGAGTGATGACTGAATTCTATAAGACAGAAAAGCTCAGATAATTCACAGGCATGTAGTTAGAATCCAATTGAACCTTCTTCACTTGGATTATGTTTTATCACCACTATTGTGAGAAATTCAACTTCTTTATTTGAAAACTACTCTACTACGCTGTCTAGTTAACACAGTAGATGAATGTCATTATTTCAAATTTCATTTAACTGAAATTGGAAGGATTAATTTCTCAGATACTATTCACATTTGAAATTCAGTAGCCACATATAGCCAGTGGCTAGTCTGTTAGACAACGCATATATAGAATATTTGCATTATCATAGATGTTTTTGTTACAATTGTTTTAGAGTGTGTTTCTGCTTGTTAAGGAATGGTCCATGTTCATAAACTACATATGCTCCATAGTTGGTACTCAGATGGAAGATCAGACCAGAAAGACCAGGCACCCATGAGGTTAAGATATAGATATAAATTGTTCTACATGGCACATTTGTTTGTGAGGAGAAAGAGGATCAAACAGTCAATGTCAGTAAAATCAACCCTCTCAATTCTAGGAATGAATAAATGAAAATTTTAGCAATTCTTTGCAGCTTTGCTTCTGTGATTGGAACTGGCTGTGGTATTCTCAATGGTGATTTTGTTGGAAAGTATAAATGTGTAATCATCACATTAGCTCACAGAAGAATTATGGTTTGTGCTTTGTAAATGTCATTTGGTATTTACAAATGACATTTTAATTTTTCCTGGTATCAATACACGACAAATACCTTTATATTGTTTCTGAGTTTTTTTTTACATTTTTTATTGTGAAAATACTGTACAGAGGGTTTAAAATCATATGAGCAAGGTAATGAGTGCATTTCTTATCAAGCATTGCTGCCTACTCCTTTGTTTCCCCTTATGATCCTTTCTCATCTCCCCGCTCTCAGCCCCTTTGCCCCCCCCCACGCCAAAATTGTAAAGGTCGTTTTTCGACATAATGACTTGTACATCTCATTGTTGCCTATTAAACATTTTTTCCCTTCCCCTCCACAGATTATACCAACATCAAATACATGAAAATAGGGATTATACCATGGGGAAGGAACATACAAAGCAACAAAGAAATCATCTTATACGTATGTCACAAACAATAGCATGAAAGCAAAAAGTATTTGAATACTTATTTTGGGTTCATTTCACCTAACATCAACTTATTTGAGCGTTTCAGCTTGTCTGAGACTTATACTAGTTATTGCAAATAAGGGAAACCATGGGACCTATGTTTCTTTGGTCCTGGCTTACTTCACTTAATATAATTTTTTCCCAAGTCTTTCCATTTACTAACAAATGGGACAATATTATTCAATCAACTCCAAATTTATCAAAGAACTTGGAGTCAAAGTAGATATTCTGAAAACATTACAGCACGGAATAGGGTATACCCTTGGTCTGAGTTGTTTCTTTCGTTAATTTTGATTCTTCTTACAGCAGACATTTTAAAAATTAGTGGAAAACTTATGACCTTCTCATGTTTTATATTCCCATTAGTACTCACTAAGTTTAATAAAGAATGAAAATCCAAGAACTATGTAAACAAATTGTATCTCCAAGCACCTGTACCCTTTCATTAATTTCTGGAACTAAGAGAACTGGCTCCCCAGAGTCTGACCTTCAGAATTCAAGAATGAGGTGGGAATAAGACAAGGAAAGAGAGACAAAGTAATTCGCACTGGTGTTGCTGTGCTGTCACAATGAACACCTGTTCTCAGGCAATCGTTTTGAATCTCACAGTTAGCTTTTTTTGTGCTTTTTTATTCGTATGACAAAGATAACTGGCTTAACCAGATTTAGAGGGGAAACAAAGGAGGAGGCTACAATGCTTGATAAGAAATGTACTCATTATGTTGCCCATGTAATTGCAACCCCTCTGTACAGTATTTTCCCAAAAAAATTAAAAAAAATAAATGGGTGGGACACATTCTTTTATGTGTGGAATCTTCCTCAAAATTGTGTGTCATTAACTTTGGGTCTCGATGCCTTTTCCATCCTTGTTGCAAGTATGTATTTCTACAAATGGAGAAGTTGATTCACCATTTGCCTTTAAATGATTAAGTTATTTGGATTTGGGGGATTGTGTGATTTGCTGTAGAAGTGAGGTATTATGGTTAGGACCCTTTGGTTCATGTTTACATTTATTTGTGGAATTTTTATTGGTGTCCTTGCTCATGGACTCATGTCTAAGTAATTCTTCCTATATTCCAGTATAATCCAGTAGAGTGAGACAATGCATTAGAAATTTAAAACATGCTTATATTTTTTTAAATATACTTTTAAATATAACATCATAAATAAAACCATTGTTTTCTGTAATTTTAATATTATTTTCCAGGTTATGTACAGAGAGGTTCCAGTTACATAAGTCAGGCAGTGATAACATTTCTTGTGTAACTTGTTACACCCTCCCTCATTTTTCTACTTCTTTCCCTGGCTCTCCCAATCCAGCCGCCCAAGTTGTACAGATCATTTCCAACATATTGTCACTTTTGATTTCCTTTAAGTAAATGTTTGCGCAGTTCCCATCCTAGAGCTCCACAATGTGAATACTGAAACACCACGGTTATATCCCTCTGCCTTGCATATATTCATATATATGCATATATATATTTATATATATTTGCCTACAATTTGGGTTCATATATTTGTATGATTATTGATTTGTTTATTGCCAAAATTGGAGTTTGAATTCAGGGCTTGCACATTATTCTCTGCTTTTTGTCCTTCAATGCTATCAACATCTCCATTTCCGGCATTTTGGTGGTTAAATGGATTTTCCCCCAGGGGCTGACTTTGAACCATGATCCTCAAATCTCACCCTTGTGAGTAGGTATGATTACAGGTGTGAGCCTACTTTATACTTTGACTTTTCATTTCATTGTATCATACATATATTTTCTAACCAATATCATCTTTGAAATTTCATACTGTTCTAAGAACATCACTTATAATGATTACAGGGGAATCCAATGCTTATAAATTCCATAATTAATTGAACTATCTCTATCACTGAAAATATTTGCTGTCTCCAAAATATTAAGTGTATCATCAAAGTTCTTTTGGATTTTTCATTATGGTATTCATTTTTTTATAAATAGATAAGTATCTGCTAGTTAGAACTAAATAAAAATTTCTTCTTACATAATGATCCATCTTAACGTGGCTCATCTAAAACAGTAAGTTACTCCTCCCTGTGAAGTTATTCTTTTTCCAGCATTCAGTTACAGTTGTGAAACTTTTACACACCTTACCCACTATAATGCCTTTGTCAGAAATCCCTCTTGCTATCATACAGTTTTTGTAAAAACCTTTTCCATGGTATTTCATTAATAGGAAGGCATATGTAATAATACTAACTTAATGACATCATTTCCACGGATATTTGCATTTTAGCCTGGATCAGAACTTGATTCTAACAGGATTTTATTTTAATGGTAGAATCAGAACATCAATCGGGAGGCTGCGATTACCCTTATGAACAAATTTTTTCTTTCATTGCTTATTTTTGTTTTGGAATTTGAAGACTAAAGATTACCAACTCATATATCCTCTGTTGTTACTGTATTTGATTCCAGGTTCCTGCATCTTCTAAAAACATTTTTATAATTTGGGGAGGGGAAGGCTAACAAAAAGCTGAAACAACGATAGTAGTTGACCAACTGTAACAATGAAATGTACAATACACTATGTTGAAAATAAACTTCACAACTTTTGGGTATGGAGAAGGAAGAGTTGGGGAATTAAGGAGGGAAGGAAATGTAGTAGGAAAACCAAGGATGGGGTAACAATGCTCTACAGGAAATGTACTAATTACCTTCCTCATTTAACTGTAACCCCTTTATACAGTATTTTTACAATAAAAATATTTTTTTAATGATAACAAGCTCATACTCCCACAGTGAACTTGCTATATACCTTAAATGTTTCATATGGCTGAAAATGGGAGACCTAAAAGAAAGCAACTTCCAATATAGATTGTCTATTTTTGTAGCACCAAGGTTCCAAATGAAGTACCAAGTGCACAGGAACCCAGAGTACAGTCATTAACCTCTAGAATTCTGAGTTCTTTTCTTTGGCTGGAAATCTCTTGATTTTATTATACAAAATATGCAGAAATGTCCTGAAAATTATTCATGCAGCAAAACCAAGTCTACAAAATCTGGAAAATTTGAACCGCGTCCAAAAGAGTAAAATAAGACAAGAAAAAGTCTATTCTTGTTTATATGAAAGCTAGGATTGAACATGGATCTACTAATAGTCTGAAGAAGAGAAACAATTATTTAAGTGAATTGTTATTATAAATGTAATATTATAATGATATGCATGGTAAAATAAAACCTGTTGTTGAACCATGAACTTTGCCTGGGGAGTTGAAAAAAATCCTTCTTGCACAGTGTCTTGATACATAGGAAGGGAGAAAACAAATATTCTGTAAAATGATGAAAAGCTTGGGAATTTCGGTAATCTCGAAATACTATGACTAAGGAATGTAAAGTATCAGGAACAAAGTAGAAGTGAGTTGGAGAGTGAAATTGAAGAGATGGAAATGGCCATATAGCTTGGTATTATGGCACTTTCTTAATATGCATAGGACTCTCGGTTCATCCCCAGCACTAAAAATGAAGGAAGGAAAGAGACCAAGAAAGATTTGTTAGGTGGTCCTAGCATCATCATAGAAGTTTTATTCTCTCTCTCTCTCTCTTTTCTTTTTTGGTCGGTCATGGAGTTGAACTCTGGGCTTGGGCGCTGTCCCTGTGCTCTTCAGCTCAAGGCAAGTGCTGTACCGCTTGAGCCACAGTGCCACTTCTGTTTTCTAGTGGTTTATTGGAGATAAGAATCTCATGGACTTGCCTGCTCAGGCTGGGTTTGATTCATGATCCTCAGATCTCAGCCTCCTGAATAGCTAGTATTACAGTCTTGAGCCACTGGTGCCCGGCTAGAAGTTTTATTTTCTAGCCCAGGATTTCATAATGTTAATTACACATTATAACTGCATGGGAGATTTTAAAAGTACATTTGCCAAAGTGTCAGCTGTTTTTAGTTGAGTGGGTACAGATGTATCAACTTCAGCTGATATGACTTGGAGGCAGCAGTAAAGTAATCAGGATAGAGATATCACAGTAGCATACAAGAGTCTAGAAATTTAAACAAAGTTCTGTGACCCTTTTATTTCTGCAGAAAAATAAATGCGCATGGTATGTTAGCCTAAGTATGGATATAGATTAGTCTGAATTTCAATGAACCAATATACCAGTTTTGCAATCTCTCTTTTGTCCTCAGTTTCCTATTTTGGACATGGCATCCCATGAGACTACAGTGAAAGAATGTTCATAACGTGTTTTCTGGCTATGCATTTTCAAATTTATTTTAACTACCATTAGTTGATTTGTTTATATAGTGTAAATTTGCACTAGGTGCTGATGAGCAAAGTGTAAGATGATGAAATATCCTGTCTTAGTTCTCTCGGGTACTTGATGTCATTCCTTACACTCCAAAATTTGTGAAGTCACAGTTGGACAAAAGGACAGTTTTAAAACATTTCTCTATGGAGCTTTAGCGTTTTTCAATATCAGAGAAACTCTGGAAAGATGGAAAAATAAAATAGAAAATCTGGCGCTGGGAAGGTGGCTCAGTGGTAGAGTGCTTGCCCTGCATGCATGAGGCCCTGGGTTCGATTCCTCAACACAACATAAGCAGAAAAAGCCGGAAGTGGGGCTTAGGCTCAAGTGTTAAAGCTTTGGTCTACAGCTGAAGAACTGGGGGACAGTGTCCAGGTCCAGATTTTAGGCCCCAGACCAAAAGAAAGAAAGAAAGAAAGAAAGAAAGACAGAAAGACAGACAGAAAGACAGAAAGAAAGAAAGAAAGAAAGAAAGGAAGGAAGGAAGGAAGAAGGAAGGAAGGAAGGAAGGAAGGAAGGAAGGAAGGAAGGAAGGAAGGAAGGAAGGAAGGAAGGAAGAAAAAAAGAAAGAAAGAAAGAAAGAAAGAAAGAAAGAAAGAATGAATGAATGAAAGAAGGAAAGAAGGGAGGGAGGGAGAGAGGGAGGGAGGGAAGGAAGAAGGAAGGAAGTAAGGAAAGAAAGGAAGGAAGGAAGGAAGGAAGGAAGGAAGGAAGGAAGGAAGGAAGAAAAGAAAAGAAAAGAAAGAAGCCACAACAGTCCTTTTCAGCTGGCTTACTGTCAGTCCTTTTGACTATGTTGACAAATTTCCAGAAACTGAATTGCTTATAAACAAAAAATTTATTTCTGCATTCTGGAGCCTGTAGGTCCAAGATTACAATGCCAGCATAGTCAGGATATTTTATTTCTGAGTAATGCCTTGTATTAAAGATCAGGAGTGAAATTTATTTGGTTTTGTTTATTTAATTCCCATTCATGAAGTTTTGCTTCCATGACTTAATTACCATCCACGTACACACAACTTCTGTAACATTACATTTGAGATAGAATTTCGATATGTGAAACTGGATGAAGGGTGTAAATAAATGTATTGTACTTATACATTCTTTTTCTTTTTCCATAAGATTGTGGATCTAAGAACAGTAAGATCCAGACATTGAATGATCGGAAAGCTGACGTCTTAGCCATTCTATGATTCTCGAGTTTTATATTGATCTGGCTTATTTAATTCTCTGCCTTCACTACAAGATTATTTGGAGAATACATATGATAATTACACTACGTGAGTAGTTATTTTGAGAATTATTTCAGATTGTTTACTTTTAATTTTTTTTGGTAAGTACTTGGATTCAAATTCAGACCCTGGCATTTGCCAGGGACGCACCTTACCACTTGAATCACGGTACATCCAGCAATCTTTGCTTTGATTGTTTTTGAGACAGAATTTTGCATTGGTTTATTCCCAGGATACCTGGATAGTGAACTTCATAGTTTTATGTCCAACGTAGGTAGGATGACAGCCACACATTGGCACACCCAGCTTTTATTGATTGAAATGGAGGTCTCTTGTATGATTTCCAGCTTGACGTTGAACTGTGACTATGCACACTTTCATTTTCAGAGTAGCTAGGATTATAGGTATAAACCACTTCATTTGGCTTCTATTATTTATGTTTATGAAAAGTCTGAAAGTATGAGAAAATTCTCTAGAGTTTACTAATCATACCCAGATTCTAGGTGATATACTTACGTTTATTCTGTCACAAACTATGCTTTGTGACAAACTATTTTATATTAAGATATTTCATATCAAGAATACAACTATGTATTGCTAATGCCAATTCAAAGAGTTGTGATGATCTAATTTCTATGTGTGGATTTGTTTCCTGGCAAAGCATCATGAGTACCTAGGCCAAAAATTTGATAGTCCTAACAAGCAAAAATTTGCTTCTAGAATCATCGGCAGTTTGCAAACAGGGGTTCGATGCTGTAGAGGAGACAGGTCACAGGGCAATTCCCTGCTGAGACCCTAAAATAAATCTACCCTTTTCAAAATAGCAGAATGGTAAAAATTTGTCAAAATTATTATATGGGAACTTTCTCGACCTGATAGAGAGAACTGAATAAGAATCAAAGTTATCCCAGTTGCTCTGAAATCAGGTAAAGATGTCATCCATTTGTATTCAAACATATAGCAGGCATATTTGCTAATATAATGAAAAAAATATAAAGTTCTTGACAAATAGATTTTATTCATAATATATAAACAACTCTTTAACACACGAATATGCTAATAAATAACCCAATTAAGAAGAAACAGAGAAAAGGCAAATAAGCACATCCAAAACTCATACATTAAAAGACTGTTGTAGAAATTCTTCTCAAATGTGTTCAGATAATGCTTTCTGGAATGGAAGGAATGTAAATAATTTCACTATCATGATGCTTCCAATAATAATTTTAAGAAAAATGCATAATGAACTTCAGAATTCATGGAATTCTTGTTTCATGTTCTATTGAATAACACCTTACAAAAGGTATATTCTTTAATTCTAGAAAACACCAATATTATTAGCTGTTCACAGAAAAAAAAGCAACACATGACAACTCCAAAAAATATGTCCAATTTCACCTAGTTAGCACAAAAGTTTTAGGTATTAGTATAGTCACGGGGTTTGCAAGTCATGAATTGAATTTGAGCCATGGATTCTGGTTTCTGCTTAGTCTTAATTGTCATCTACACATCAGCCTTCAGAAACACATCAAGTCTCCTCTTGCCTTCATTTCTGTATTTGGAAAATGAAGATAATATTCTCCTAACCCTACATGATGAAATATGTAACACCATCAGATGATACAGAACATACATTGGCATTCTTGGGATTTATCCAACAATTGTTGAATAGCTTCTATAAAAAGCTATGAAACAGTTGTCTTATAGCTTTTATAAAAATCTCAACCATAATTTTATTTGCTTAAAACCTTGCTTAAAAGTGTATCCCAAATACCAAAGTATTTTACCCTAATTTTAAAAATGAATATAAAATCAACAAAATCCTTCTTCACATTCTGACACAGCTATGAAGTGCATTTTCATGAAACCATTACCTCTCATTTTCAGCTCATTGAACTTGGATTTACAGAGTTGTTCTGTTACAAAACTAGTTGCAAAGAATATCCTGTGATTTCCCCAAATGATGGTATTCATTTGTGTAAATGACTTCACAAAAGCTTTAAGGCAATTGAAGAAGGAAATTGTAGCCGAAAATTGCATAGAAAATATCTTGAAAATTGTATCATAATCTTTTTCCTTTTTCTTGTCTCTTTTTCTCAGGAGAAGGGATTGAACTCAGGACCTCAAACTTCCTGGATAATTGCTCTTGATCCATACACCTAGCACTTCGTTGAGTTTTAGATTGCTTTTCAGATAGTTTCATGTTAACTATCTAGACTGGCCTCAAACCTTGATGCCCCTACTTCTGTGGCACCAGTTTGTTTTAAATAATGAAGTCCCAGTATTATATTTTTACCATACCAACAGCAAACCTCTGATATTTTCCAGTTTCTAGCTCTTAAGTAGTTAAAATTGTAGGCATGTACCACTACATCAAGCTGAATTTTTTAAACAAAATCTTCCGCAGCTCTGCTAACAAAGAAATATTCACTAACTTCTCTTTAGTCTCTGATTGTCTGGCTCTATAACTTCTTTCTCATTTTTCTCCTCACTGAAGCCGGCAAATTTGTAAGTTCAGTTTTGTTAATGTTTTAGAAATATTCCATTTTAGTCTACATTCTTCATGCCTCATGTTCCGTATCATAGTGATTTTCCTTACCAAAAATATTTGTCTCAGCCAGGAGAGGTGACTGATTCCTACAATCCTAGGTACTCTGGAGGCTGAGATGTAAAGATTTTAGTTGGAAGCCAGCCAAATATTTTCTATCTAAAAGGAACCTGGGTGCCTACTAGTAACCTAAAAATCATTATTTCATATTTGTTATAATAACATCTTACAAATTTAATCTATTCATTTAATAACCTTAATAGAAACAAGAAATAAAAATGAATTTCTCTCAGGAAATCCAAGTCATTCGTTACAATCCTAACTTATTTCGGGAGAGAGATGAAATCTCGTGCAGAAAAAATAACTAGGTGCCATTGTAACATTCTCCTTTCTGTCATTATCAGAGATGCTTCAGAGGAAACAGACATAAACAGATATGAGTCCTGGAACATATTGTAAATGCCAACATTGAATGATCTCTCCATGGTAAGAAAGACAATGTTCATAAATTTTCACGCACCTGAAGAACCCATCCTGTTGCTTTGCTCTGAGCCTGGATGAGTTTTCTCATTTGTCCTTCTGTGGCACTGCTTCTGTGGCAGATGTGTATCTTTTTCTTTATTTGGCCTATATGAAGTCATGTTTCCTCTTGCAAACAGTCTGAGAAGCTATTGCCAGGCCACAAGAAGTACAGATAAAATTTGTATCCCATATTCTCCCTTCACAGTTCTCCTGTCCTGAAAAACTGTTTACTAAACAAATGGAACAATAATTGCACAGTGATATAAACCTGAGTGAGCATTATCACACTAGTTAAAACACCAGAGAGGAACAAGGCTGTTTTCTCATAAGATCAAAATATGCTAGTTTTATATGCATGTTTTATGTGTTCAAAATTCAATTAAGTAATTCACTATCCTGGAAATGATTGGCCAGACCTGAGAGCTAAGTGTCTTAGGAGCTAGAGACAGTGTTTTTGTAAGCTTTATCCAAAGGGAGGGAAGAAAGTTAAAATCTATTGTTTATTTTATAGAATCAAAGTGATATTACAAAATGAGAATTACAAAAACATCTCTGCCCAGTCTATATCTCTGGTCCTTCCCTCAGCATGGCACTTTCTGTTTTTTTCTGGCTGTGGTTAGGTCCACCTGCCCAGTGGTTCAGGTGTCTTCAAGGCATCTTGTTCCTAAAGTTGCACTTGGATTACCCAGTGGTGGTTGTGACCTGGCCAAAAACAAGACACAGACCACTTCCATGGCATGACTTCTTTGTTGGCCGTGCAAGTAGGATTACAAGTGGAATTTCTGTGAATTTGACTCCAGAATGCAATCACTGAACCAAAAGGCCACCAAACTCTTTCTCCCCTCCTCCATTCCTACCTTCCTCCCTCCTTGGGAAAAAACAAAATAATTCTGCAGCTTTTGAGACACACACAAACCACCCACCATCTCCCCTGGTAAACTAGGCTGCAAGTGACTAAACCATGTAATTGCATAATGCTGCACTCATTATTCTTGACAACATCTTCAGGTTGTTTGATACTTAGAGTTTTTTTTTCTTTTTATTGGTCGTTGGACTTGAACTTCAGCTCAAGCCAAGCTCTCAACCACTTGAGCCACAGTGTCACTTTCCTGTTTTTTGGTGATTAGTTGGACATCAGTGTCTGAAAGACTTCCCTGCTAGGGCTTGCTTTGGAACATGAGTTATTTTTTGTAAGTTTTTTATTGCAAAAATGCTGTACATAGGGGGTACAGTTACATGAGCAAGGTAGTGACTACATTTCCTATTGAGCATTGTTGCCTCATCCTTTGTTTTCCCTCTACCACCTCTTCCCTCCAACCTTCACAACTACACCCCCTCGCCATCAAAGTTGTGAAGTTCATTTTCTTTAATATATATATATATATATGAATATATATGCATATGCATATATATGGTAAAAATGTACAGAGGTGTTACAATTACATAAATAGGGTAATGTGTACATTCCCTAGCAATCATTGTTACCTCCTCCTTTGTTTTCCCTCTACTCTCACTTCCCTCCCCACCTCCCCAATACCTCTTGCCTACCCCACACACACATTGTAAAGTTCATTTTTAACATAGTGTCTTGTACAACTTGTCATCACAATGGGTCAGCCTGCATCCTCATTTCCGCGTTCCCCAATATCCCTTCCACTCCCCCAGAACACCAGCATCAAATCCAGTGAAAAAAGGGGTTATGCCATGGGGCAAGAACATACAAAAGAAACAAAAGTTTCACATAGTGCATTTTAAGTACATTAAAAAACACTAGCAAGAAAGATTTTAAAAAACACTGTGTTCCTGTCTTGGGGTACATTTTGCTTAACATTATCTTATGTGGTCTTAGGTACATAGCCTTTGAATTTCTCTGCTTTTAATGGACATGTACTAGTCATTGTAAACAAAGGAAAGCATGGGAACTATGTTTCATTGGGCCTGGCTTACTTCAGTTAAGATAATTTTTTGCAAGTTTTTCCAGTTCGTAACAACTGAGACAATGTCATTCTATCTGAGGGAGGCATTGAATTCAATTATATATATTTATACGGCATTTTCTTTTTCTTTTTTTCTTTTTTGGGTCCGGCGTGGGGCCTGAACTCTGAGCCTGGGTGCTCTCCCTCAGCTCTTCAGCTCCAGGCTAGTGCTCTACTACTTGAGCCACAGCGCCACTTCTGGCTTTTTTTCTTTCTGCTTATGTGGGGCTGAGGAATCAAACCCAAGGCCTCATGCATGCAAGGCAAGCGCTCTACCACTGAGCCACCTTCCCAGCCCACCATATTTTATTGATATATTCATCTACTGAGGGGCATCTGGGTTGGTTCCCTATTTTAGATGTGGTAAATAATGCTGTGATAAACATGATTGTGCGGGTAGATTTGGTATTACCTTGTCGGTGATCATTTGGGTAAATGCCCAAAAGTGGTATTGCTGGGTCATAATGGAGCTCTAGGTGGAGTTGTTTTTTTGTTTTTTTTTTTGTTTTGTTTTATTTTGTCGGTTGTGGGGCTTGAACTCTGGGCCTGGACGCTGTCCCTCAGCTCTTCAGCTCCAGGTGAGCGCTCTACCACTTGAGCTACAGTGCCACTTCCAGTTTTCTAATGGTTTATTGGAGGTAGGAGTCTCATGTTCTTTCCTGCCTAGTCTGGCTTTGAACCGTGATACTAAGATCTCAGCCTCCTGAGTAGCTAGTATTACAGGCGTGAGCCACCAGCTCGTGGCAATGTGGAGTCATTTGAGGAACCTCCATACTGCTTTCCAGCGTGGTTCAACAAGATTACACTCCCACCAATTATACAGTAGGGTTCCCTTCTAGCCATATTGCCTCCAGCATCTGTTACTACATTTTCTGATTATAGCCATTCTAACAGGTGTAAAGTGGAATCTCAGCTTTGTCTTGATTTGCAATTCTTTTATGGCTAGGGAAGCTGAGCATTTCATCATGTGTCTATTGGCTATTCTTATTTCTTCTTCAAAGAAGTCTCTCTATTTAGCCCATTTGTTAATTGGGCTAATTTGTTAATTGTTTGAGGATTTGTCATTAGGAGATTTTGTTTTTTAGTTCTAAGTATATTTTAGACATGAGACCCTTGTCTATTGTTTGGTTAGTGAAGATTTTCCCCCAATCCATGGGCTTTCTGTTGATCTTGCTAGCTATGTCCTTTGCTTTGCAGAAGCTCTGCTGTTTCATGCAATACCATTTGCCCAAACTTTCTTTGATTTGTTTTGCTTCTGGGTCTCTATTAAGAAACATTTGGCCTGTGCCAAGGAACCCTAGAGTTTCTCCTATTACTTCCTGTCATGTTTCCATGGAATCTGCTTTTTTTCAAGGTCTTTGATCCATTTGGAGTTGATTCTGGTGCAGGGTGTTATATACAGTCCTAGCTTTAGTTTTCTGCAAGTTTTTAAACAATTTTGCCGACACCATTTACTGAAAAGTCTCTTTTTTTTCTTTCCATTGCATTTCTTTAGCACCTTATCAAAAATTAGGTAGCCATCGGTATGTGGGTTCATTTCTGGGATTTTAGTCCTAAACAATACGTCCTCGGTTCTGTTCTTGTGCCAGTACCAAGCTGTTTTGATTACTATAGCTTTGTAGTAGAGTTTTGAAATTTGGAATTGATATTCCTCCAGTGCTGCTTTTTCAACTAAGGATTGTTTTTGCTATTCAATGTCTTTTTTTTTGAGCTTAGAATTTATTTATTTTTTTTAATTTAATTTAATTTTTTTGTGTGAACATACTGTACAGAGGGGTTACAATTACATGGGCAGGATAATGCGTACATTTCTTATCAAGCATTGCAGCCTCCTTTGTTTACCCTTCACATCCTGTCCCAGCCTCCCCCCTACCCCTCCACCCAATCCTCCCCCTCCCCTCCCCCCCCACCAACGTTTTAAAGCTCATTTCGACATGACAACTTGTACTTCTCATTGTTGCAACAGGTCCACTTGTATCCTTAAACGACTTGTTTTTCCCCATCTCCTCCACTAGTTATACTGATATCAAATATAGTGAAAGCAGGGGTTATACTGTGGGAGAGGGACATACAGAGCAACAAAGAGATAATCTTATAAATGCATTAGAAACAAATGCATGAAATAAGAAAGCATTAAAATACATATCTAAGTGTTCAGTTTCCTAACATCACATTATCTGACCTTTTCTGCTTGACTCATACATATACTAGATATTGCAAATAAGGGAAACAATTTTTGGGTGTCTTCTTCTATTTCATTGAAGAATAAAGCTGGCATATTGATAGGTATCGCATTGAATTTGTAGATAGCCTTTGGCAGTATTGCCATTTTCACGATGTTAATCCTCCCAATCCAGGAGCATGGGAGGTTTTCCCACTTGCTTAGTTCTCATTTAATTTCTTTTTTCAGGTTTTTAAAGTTTTTCTCATACAGATCCTTCATCTCTTTGGTTAACTTAACTCCTAAGTATTTTTTTTGTGAGGCTATTGCAAAAGCGGTTGCTTACCTAATTTCAGCTGTGCTATTCTCATTATTGTAATACAGGAAAGTTATTGACTTCTGAGGGTTAATTTTACACCTTGCTTTTTTGCCAACATTTCCGATCAGCTCAAGTAATTGGAAGTTGAATCTATTAGTTTTTTTTTTTTCTATTAGTTTCTTTAAATAGAAGATCATGTCTTCTGCAAAGAGGGAGAGTTTTATTTCATTTTTCCCTATTTGGATCCCATTTATATCAGCATCTTCTCTTATTGCCCTAGCTAAGCATTCTAATACTAGGTTGAAGAGGACTGGAGAAAGTAGACATCCTTGTATTGTTCCCTGAATTTAGAGGAAATGGTTTTAACCTTTCACCATTAAGTGTAATTCTGGCTGTAGGTTTGTCAAATACAGCCTTTATTGTATTGAGGAATGTTCCATGAATTCATAGTTTTACCAGAGCCTTCATCATAAATGTGTGTTGGATCTTGTCAAAATATTTTCCTTATCTATTGAGATAATCATGTGTTTCTTATTCTTGCTCTTGTTGATATGATGAATTATATTAATTGTTTTGTTTATATTGAACCAGCTTTGCATCACTGAAATGAATTCTGTTTGATCTTGGTGTATGACTTTTTGATGAGTTGTTGAAATCAATTGGCCAAGATTTTATTGAGAAGTTTTGCATTGAAATTCATCAAAGAAAGGGGTCTATAGTGCTCTTTCTTTGATGAGTCCCTGCCTGGTTTTGGGATGAGGATTCTGCTGAATTCATAAAAAGAGTGTGATAGGGATGTTTTGCTTTTAATGTCATTGAAGAGATGGAGGAGTATTGGTGTGAGTTCTCCTTTGAAGGCCTTGTAGAATCCAGATGTAAATACATCCAGTCCTGGACTTTTCTTTGGTGGGAGGTCTTTTTCTTGTGGGTCATGGGGCTTGAACTCTGAGCCTGGGCGCTGTCCCTGCCCTCTTCAGCTCAAGGCAAGGGTTCTACCACTTGAGCCACAGTGCCACTTCTGGTATTTTTCTAGTGTTTTATTGGAGATAAAAGTCTCACGGACTTTTATGGATGGGCTGACTTTGAACTGTGATCCTCAGATCTCAGCCTCCTGAGTAGCTAGGATTATAGGTGTGAGCCACTGGTGCCTGGCAAAGGTTGGGGGTCTTTTATTGCTGCTTCTCTTTCGATGCTTGATATTGGTCTGTTATGTTGGCTTAAATCATCTTGGTTTAGTTAGGGCATGTCAATATTTGCTAAAAATTTGTCCATACCTTTCAGATTCTCAAATTTACTAGCCTAAAATTTTGAGAAATATGCCCTTAGTATATTCTGAATCTTGGCTGTTTCTGTAGTGGTGTTTCCATTCTCATCTCTGAGTTTGTTTATTTGGGTGTGTGCTCCTTTTTTCTCATAAGATTTGCTAAGGGTCTGTCAATTCTCTTAATTTTTTCGAAGAACCAAATCTTTGTTTTGTCAATTCTTTCTATAGTTTTTTAAAATATAATTTATTTAATTTGGATTTAATTTTAATTATTTGTTCCCATCTACTGGATTTGGGTTTAGCTTCTTGTTTTTATTTTTCAAGTAGCTTTAGGTGCCTCATTAAGTTGTTAGTTTCAGATCTTTTCAATTTGTTAATGCAGGAACTCAGAGCTATAAACTTGCCTCTGAGTACTGCCTTTGCTCTGTCCCAGAGGAGCTGGTAATATGTGTGTTCATTTTTGTTGAATATCATGAACAGTTGAGTTTCCTTTCTAATCTCTTCCAATACCCTCTGGTGGTTCAAAAGTGTGTTGTTCAGCCTTCAGTTTTTACAGTTTTTCCTTTGGTGGCTTTTGATGTTGAATTCTAATTTTATTCTCTTGTGGTCTGATAGAATGCAGGGCATAATTTCAGTGTTTTTAAATTTGGACAGATTTGCTTTTTGGCCTAGAATATGGTCTATTTTGGAGAATGTCCCATGTGCTGCTGAGAAGAAGGTTTAATCTGATGCTGCTGGGTGACATATTTGTTAAATATCTGTTAAGTCTTGTTGATCTATACAGATTTTAAGATCCGATGTTCTTCTCTTGAGTTTTTGACGGGTTGATCTCTCTAGTGAGGAGAGATAAAGTCCCCCAAAATTAATGTCTTTGGATCCATGTGAGATTGGAATAAAAGTAGTGTTTCTTGGATAAGTTTTGGTGCTCTGTTATTTGGTGAGTAGATATTTAGGATCATAATATCCTCCTGAAGGAGAGATCCCTTAATTAGTATGTAGTGACCTTCTTTATCAGTTCTCATTGATTTTAATTTGAAGTCTATTTATCTGATATTAGGATTGCAAGTCCTGCCTGTTTATGGGGTCCATTTGCTTGATATATTTTATTCCAGCCTTTCAGTTTCTGAATATGTTTATTTTTGTGGGCCAGGTGTGTCTCTTGAAGACAGCAGATAGAAGGATCTTGCTTTTTAATCCAACTGGACAATATATGTTGCTTAATTAGAGTTAAGACCATTCATTAGTATTGAGGGTTAGGACTGAGAGGTGTTTGTCCTTACCATTTTATTCATTTGGTGGGGGGGAAGCTGTGCCTTGGCTGGTCTTGTTGTGATTTCATATTTCTCTGTGGACTGCTTCATTGCATATATTCTCTTCTTGTTGGTTTTCTATATTTAGAATGTCTTTGAGGATTTTTGAAGAGCTGGTTTGGTAGCGATATATTGCGTCAGATATTCCTTGCTGTGGAAGGTTTTTATTTGTCCTGTTGTGAATGAGAGGTTAGCTGTGTAGATTATTCTTGGTTGGTAGTTATTTGACTTTAACGCATGGCAGACCTCTTTCCAGGACATTCTTGCTTTTATAGTATCTTCTGTGAAATCTGAGGTAATTCTGATTGGGTTATATTTATATGTGATTGTTCTCTTCTCCCTGGCAGCTTTAAGAATTCTTTCTTTAGTGGCTATTGAGCGGTTATGGATTATAATGTGGGGGTGGGATGACTTGTTCTGTTCTGGTCTATTTGGTTTTCTAAAAGCTTCTTGTATGTGGACAGGACTGTCCTTTTTATATTTTGGAAGTTATCTGCTAGGATACTGCTGAATGCATTTCCTAATCCATCGGCCTCTCCAAGCCCTCTTGTAATCCTATTATTCTCATATTAGGCTTTCGGAATGTATCCTGTTTTTCCTGCAGTGATCTGTCATGATTCTCAATTTTGTTATGAATAATTGTGTGCTCTTTCTCTATGGAGTCCAAACTGTCTTAAGCTACTGATATTCTTTCTTTGTCCTCTTCCATTCTAGGTTGAAGACATTTTACTTTGGTGTTTAACTCCTTTCCTTCTTGCTGGTCTTTCTTAATGGTGCCCAGCTTCTAATTAAGATTTTCTTTCAAGCCTTGAATAGATTACCTTAGAACCTGGAGTTGATTATCTGACTTCTTTTTCCACTCCTTAATCTGAGTTCCTATCTTTTAATTAGATTCTTTCTCCCTCTACTGGAGTTCCTCTATCTTTTTATTTTTGGAGGCCATGAAGTCATCTACTAACTTCTGGTTGGCCTCTTCGCATTCTCTGATAACCCCATGTAGGGTGTCCAATTTTGTATTCAGCAGGTTTACCAGCCATGCATTTAATATATTTTTATCATTATCTTCTAAGTCATTCTGGGACTGCTATGTAGCTTGTTTATGTGGAGATGTTGGTGGGATTTGTTTATTTGCTCTTTTCCTTGTGTTTCTGCAGTTAGTTCTACCCATTTGGAGACAAAAACCACACTGGTACAACAGGACAGTCTTTTAGGACCAGAGCCAACCTGGTGTCGTGTAGATTTGTAGATCTTAGGGTTTCAGAGGTAAGGTTAGGTGTTTTCCTGTTTAGCTCTTTTTCCTTGCTTGCAGAGGGATACTTTATCTTTGGGGTCAAGATTTCATATAGTTGTAACTTTTGAGACAATATAGGTTTGACTAATAAGTAGTTTGCTCCTTAAAGTTGACAAAATGGGCCCCTTGTACTCAAAGTTGGCAAATGGAACCAATTTTGTATTCAAATATAGAACCAACTGAAAGTTGGGTCAGATATAAATCATTAGGTATCAATGGGCTGGATCAGATGGAGAAGTGAAGGATTAGGATTGGAGAGATACAAATTTAAGTTCAGGAGAGAACTTGGGTATAATGATAGTAGAGGGGTAAGAACAGCTTTGGGAAGGGTATATGTACTAGGAGGAGAATAAATACTTGTTACTGAGTGTAAAAGGTTTAAATAATTCCAAGAAAGCTTATGCAGCAAGTAGCTTAGAGATAAAGATGAAGATAAGAAAAAGAATATATATATATATATATATATATATATATATATATATTCTTTTTCTTATATATAGGGGAGACTTGCTGAGATTAGAAAAAGATCATCCAGATATTATTGGAAAGTGGCTTAATCTAAGTAAACTCCTGTAATTATTTTTTTACTCTCATAGAAGGAGGCCTTATGTGTGTATAGAACTAGACAGGGTAGCCTTGATGGAGTAGTAGTATAAGGTAGAGAAAAAGAGGTGAAGTGGGAGTGAGAAGAAAAGAAAGAGGAAAAAACTTAAAAATTAACAAATTGGAAAGTAGAAGAAGAAACCAAATAATAATGAAAAATAGAAACTTTAAGTGTAATAGCAAATCCTAACTCACAATACACATAAGTAACACATAGAAATACAAATGAACAACAAATGATCAGGCATAAAAACTAACAAAGCAAAACCAAAGCAAGAAGATAATACTAAAGAATGGATTTTTCAGGTTCTTTGGGGGAGCTCTAATCTCCCTGTAGTCCTCAGAGCAGATTCCTGATGGAACCTCGTATGCCTTGCTGTAGTCCACTTTCATTGTGGCTTAGTTGGGAGCAGATGTCTTTTTTTTTAATTTAATTTTATTTTATTTGTGAACATACTGTACAGAGGAGTTACAATTACATGGGCAGGATAATGCGTATATTTCTTACCAAGCATTGCAGCCTCCTCCTTTGTTTACCCTTCACGTCCCTTCCCATCCTCCCCCCTCCCCCCATCCCAATTCTATTCCTTCCCCCCTCCCACCCCCCCCCCCCCACCGCACCGACGTTGTGAAGCTCGTTTTGGACATGACAACTTGTGCTTCTCATTGTTGCAACAAGTCCACCTGTATCCTTATAGAACTGGTTTTTCCCCATCTCCTCCACAAGTTATACTGACATCAAATATATTGAAAGCAAGGGTTATACTGTGGGAGAGGGACATACAAAGCAACAAAGAGATAATCTTATAAGTGCGTTAGAAACACATGCATGAAAGAAAAAAACATTAAAATACACATCTAAGGGTTCATTTTCCTGACATCACATTATCTGACCTTTTCCGATTGACTCAAACATTTACTAGATATTACAAATAAGGGAAACAATGGGACCTATGTTTCTTTGGGCCTGGCTTACTTCACTTAATATAATTTTTCCAAGTTTTTAAATTTCCTAACAAATGGGGCAATGTAATTATTTCTGATGGAGGCATAGAATTCCATTGTGTATATATACCACATTTTCTTGATCCATTCATATACTGAGGGGCATCTGGGTTGGTTCCATATCTTCGCTATGGTAAATAATGCTGCAATAAACATAGCTGTGCTGGTAGCTTTAATGTGGTCTTGTTTGTAAACATTTGGGTAAATGCCCAAAAGTGAGATTGCTGTGTCATAGGGGAGTTCTATGTGAAGTCTTTTGAGAAACCTCCATAATGCTTTCCAAAGTGATTGAACAAGTTTACATTCCCACCAACAATGAAGTAAGGTTCCTTTCTGTCCACAGCCCCTCCAGCATCTGTTGTTGTTAGAGTTCTTGATTTTTGCCGTTCTAACTGGAATGAGGTGATATCTCAATGTTGTTTTGATTTGCATTTATTTTATTGCTAGGGATGTTGAACATTTCTTCATGTGTCTATTGGACATTCTTTTTTCTTCTTCAGAGAAGTTTCTCTTTAAATCTTTCGCCCACTTATTTATTGGGCAGTTGTTTCTTTGAGGGTTTGTTGTTGGGGGGTTTAATTTTTTGAGTTCCATGTATATTTTAGATAAGAGACCCTTGTCCGTTGTATGGCTAGTAAAGATCTTCTCCCAATCCATGGGCTTTCTATTGATCTTGCTAGCTATGTCATTTGCCATGCAGAAGTTCTGCAAACTTATGCAATCCCATTTGTCCAACCTTTCTTTCATTTGTTGTGTTTCCGGGACTCTATTCAGAAAATTTCAGCCTGAGCCAAGGAGACCTAGGGTTTCTCCTATTCCATCCTGTAATGTCTGCTTTGAGTTCAAGGTCTTTGATCCATTTGGAGTTGATTCTGGTGCAGGGTGATATATAAGGATCTAGCTTAAGATTTCTCCATGTAATTAACCAATTTTGCCAGCACTATTTACTGAAGAGGTTGTCTTTCTTCCATTCTATTGTTTTAGCTCCCTTATTGAAGATTAGATGGCTATAGGTCTGTATGTTCATTTCTGGGTTTTCAATTCTATTCCATTGGTCCTGAGGTCTGTTCTTCTGCCAATACCAAGCTGTTTTGATTACTATGGCTTTATAGTAGAGTTTAAAATTTGGTATTGATATTCCTCCAGCAGTGTTCTTTCCATTGAGGAGCGTTTTGGCTATTCGGGGTCTTTTATTGTTCCATATGAATTTTTGGATTGCCTCTTCTATTTCCTTGAAGAATGAGGTTGGAATTTTGGTAGGTATTGCGTTGAATTTTTAGATAACCTTGGGAATAATTGCCATTTTTACGATGTTAATCTTTCCATTCCAGGAGCATGGGCGGTTTTGCCATTTTTTTAAGTTCTGTGTTGATTTCCTTTTTTAAGATTTTAAAGTTTTCATCATAGAGGTCCTTCACTTCTTTAGTTAAGTTAATTCTAGGTATTTTATTTTTTGGGGGGCTATTACAAATGGAGTTGCTTTCATAATTTCAGCCACAATTTTCTCATTGTTGGCATACAGAAAAGCCATTGATTTTTGGGGGTTAATTTTTTAACCTGCTACTTTGCCAAAGTTTTGAATCAGCTTGAGTAATTTGGGAGTGGAGTCTATGGGATTCTTTAGATACAAGATCATGTTATCTGCAAAGAGGGAGAGTTTTATTTCTTCTGTCCCTATTTGGATCCCATTTATGTCTGCATCTTGTCTTATTGCTGTAGCTAGGCATTCTAATACTAGATTTAAGAGAAGTGAAGAGAGTGGGCATGCTTGTCTTCTTCCTGAGTTAAGAAGAAATGGCTTTAGTTTTTCACCATTGAGTCTAATGCTGGCTGTAGGTTTGTCATATACAGTGTTTATTGTATTGAGGAATGTTCCATGGATTCCTAATTTTTCCAAAACCTTCAACATAAAGGGGTGTTGGATCTTGTCGAATGCGTTTTCTGCATCTATTGAGATTACCATGTGGTTCTTATTCTTGCTTCTGTTGATGTGATGAATAATATTAATTGATTTGCGTATATTGAATCAGCTTTGCATCCCTGAAATAAATCCTGTTTGATCATGGTGTATGATTTTTTGGATGAATTGTTGAAGTCGATTGGCCAAAATTTTGTTGAGAAGTTTTGCATCAATGTTCATCAAAGAAATGGGTCTATAGTTCTCTTTCTTTGATGAGTCCCTGCCTGGTTTTGGGATGAGGGTTATGATCGCTTCATAGAATGTGTTCGGTAGTGAGCTTTCTCTTTCAATTTCATTGAAGAGTTGGAGAAGTATTGGTGTGAGCTCTGCTTTGAAGGCCTTGTAAAATTCCGCTGTAAAACCATCTGGTCCTGGACTTTTTTTAGCTGGGAGGTCTCTTTCTTATTGCTGTTTCTATTTCAATGCTTGATATGGGCCTGTTAAGCTGGTTTAACTCATCTTGATTTAGTTTTGGCATGTCAATATTTGCTAGGAAAAGGTCCATTTCTGTCAAGTTCTCAAAGTTATTAGCATAAAGTTTTGAGAATTATTCCCTCATAATGTTCTGATTCTTGGTTGTTTCCGTGGTGATGCTTCCATTCTCATTTCTGAGTTTATTAATTTGGGTGTGTTCTCTTCTTTTTCTGATAAGATTTGCTAAGGCTCTGTCAATTTTGTTAAGTTTTTCAAAGAACCAACTCTTTGTTTTGTTGATTCTTTCTATAGTTTTTTTGGATTCTAATTCATTTAATTCTGATTTAATTTTGATTATTTCTTTCCATCTACTGGATTGGGGTTTATCTTGCTGCTCATTTTCAAGGAGGTTTAGATGTGTCATTAAATTGCTAGTTTCCGATCTCTCCAATTTGTTGATGTAGGAGTTCAGAGCTATAAACTTGCCTCTGAGTACTGCCTTTGCTGTGTCCCAGACGAGCTGGTAATTTGTGTGTTCATTTTTGTTGAATAGCATGAATATTTGAATTTCCTTTCTAATCTCTTCCATGACCCACTCATGATTCAGCATTGTGTTGTTCAGCGTCCATGTGATACCGGACTTTCTTTGGTGGTTTTTGGTGTTGAGTTCTAATTTTTTTCCCTTGTGGTCAGAGAGGATGCAAGGTATAACTTCAATGTTTCTGAATTTAGACAAGTTTGCTTTGTGGCCTAAATTGTGGTCTATTTTAGAAAACGTTCCATGTGCTGCTGAGAAAAATGTGTATTCTGATGCTGCTGGGTGAAATGTTCGGTATATATCTGTTAAGTCTAGTTCATCTATGCAGCTGTTTAGATCTGCAGTTTCTCTATTGAGTTTTTGCCGAGTTGATCTATTTAGTGGGGATAGTGGTGTGTTAAAATCCCCAACAATTAATGTCTTTGGATCTATATGGGATTTGAGGGAAAGTAGTGTTTCTTTGATAAATTTGGGTGCTCCAATGTTTGGTGAATAGATATTTAGAATTGTAATATCCTCCTGAAGGAGATATCCTTTAATTAGTATGTAGCGACCTTCTTTATCTCTTCTCACGAATTTTAATTTGAAGTCTATTTTATCTGATATTAGGATTGCAACTCCCGCCTCTTTATGGGGGCCGTTTGCTGGGTACATTTTGTTCCAGCCTTTAACATTGAAAATGTTTAGTTTTTACAGGCAAGATGTGACTCCTGCAGGCAGCAGATAGAAGGGTCTTGTTTTTTAATCCAACAAGACAGTCTATGTTGCTTAATTGGAGAGTTCAGTCCATTAACGTTAAGAGATAGGACTGAGAGGTATTTGGTAGTTCCTGCCATGTTATCCACCTTCTTGGGGGCTGCGAAAACTGGGTTCTTCCAATTGTTCTTGGATTCTCAGTTTGGGTGCAGTTTCTTGGCCTTTGTTGCGGTCTTGTTGGTATTCTATGTGTAGGACATCTTTAAGAATCTTTTTTAGGGCTGGTTTGGTGCAGATGTATTGTTTCAATTTTTCTTTGCTATGGAAGGTTTTTATTTGGCCTTCAGTTATGAAGGAGAGTTTAGCTGGGTACAGTATTCTTGGTTGATAGTTGTTTGTTTTTAGGGCATGGCATACATCATTCCAGGCTCTTCTTGCTTTGATTGTCTCTGCTGAGAAATCTGAGGTGATTCTAATTGGTTTCCCTTTATAGGTGTTTAACCTTTTCTCCTTGACAGCTTTAAGGATCTTTTCCTTGGTCTGAGTTGATCCTGTGTGGATTATAATGTGACAGTGGGATGTCCTATTCTGGTCTGGTCTATTTGGGGTTCTAAAAGCTTCTTGTATCTGAATAGGCCTATCTTTTTGTATGTTTGGGAAGTTCTCTGCTAGGATCCTGTTAAACAAATTTCCTAGACCATTAACTTCTGTTTCTAGGTGCTCCTTTATACCCATTATCCTTAGATTAGGCCTTTTTATGATGTCTTCCATGTGTTGGATATATCTATCATATTTCTTGGACTTGTCTTGGATGGTTGTATGTTCTTTCTCTATAATATCTAGGCTGTCTTCAATCCCTGAGATTCAATCTTCTGCATGGTCTAACATGCTGTCAAGGCTCTCAAATTTGTTTTATATCTCTTTTCCTTCTAATTGGTCAGCTTTGATGGCTTCAAGTTCTTTGTTGAAGCTCTGTTTTAGGTCTTGTATGAATTTCTTTACTTCCTTAATTTGGTGTTCAGTGTTTGTTCTCAAATCACTTAGTTGATTGGTTATGGTTTCTTTGGACTCCCTTTCCTTCTGTTGGGTTCCATTAAGCTTTCCCTTTGTGGTCTCCCTGACTTCCTTCAGCTCTTTGTTAATGGATTCCATGAATGCCTTTAGTGATCTTTGTGTATTCTTTACTTGGTCTCTCAATTCGTGAATTACTCTTTGATTACCTTCCTCCCGTTTGTGGGATTCCTTCAGTTCTCTTTCCTCCTGTTCGTGGGATTCCAGCAGTTCTCTTTGAGTGTTCTCAGCCTGCTTGCGCCATTCCTCCCTTTCTCTTTGAGTATTCTCAAGTTGTTCACGCAAATCCTGTATCATTTTTTGAGTAGCTTCTTCATGCTTATGATATTCCTTTATAAACTTTTCGGATACCTCCTCTCTCTCCCTATCACGCTCATACAGAGACCTTTGTAAGTTGTCAAACTTCTCATTTATCATGTTCTCCACCAGTGTTTGTAGAGCTATTTGGGAACTCTCCTCTGGATTGTTCATTATCTGATCTGGCCCCTGATTATCAAGATTGGGAATTGAGATACCTGGATTTGCCATTTTCTTGTGTTTTTCCGGCTTACTCTGCCCATTTGAGATGAAAATAGCACCAGTTTTTTGCTAGGACACTATCTTAATGCAACCATCAACCAAGGTTTGCATTTATACAGTCAATAGTCTACAGATACAATCTAGTTCAACAGATACATCTATTCAACATCAAACAACTATATGTTAATGGGCTTCGAACTGCAGAGAAGAATTTGGAAAACCAGAAATTTTTAGGGTTAGGGAGAGATGTGGGTAAAAAATAGGAATAGATTGGTGTGGGGAGGCACAGGGAGAGTTAACTATGTCCTAATCTCAATGCAGGAAATAGGTTGGGTAGGATGCAATTAGAGAGAGAGAAAAAGAAGAAAGGGAAAGGGAAATGAAAAGAGACCAGAAAAAGATAGAAATGTAAAAATTAATATAGTTATGGAGATTGAAAGACTATCTATTTAGAGAGGAATGTGAATAAATTGAGAAAACAAGAGGGAGATAGAGATGTGAAAAAGCTTAAAAATGCTTAAAATATTATGTAGGTATAAAGAGGTAGTACTGCTATTAAGGAATTTAAGTCTCAGAGGTTTTGGATTGAGTAATAAATTTGTGGATTAAGTGTGTACACAATGGGGGATAGGGTCTACTAGTTAACTATGGGTTTATCTGAGGATGTGCAGGACAAGAGTTAAGTCACTTACAAAAGAACAAAAGAGAGAAAAAGGTGAAAAGGATAAGAAAAGGAGAAAAAAAGATCAGAAGTTCAGTAGAGCTAGACAAAACCAAAAAGATAATTAAGAAAGAAAGAAAAAGAGAAAGAAGACAAGAAAAGAAAGGAAAACTCACATTCACGTATTCCTAAAATAAAAATTATAAGAGGGATAAAAAGTTACTGGAAAACAATTATTTTTTTCAAAAAAGGCAAAAATTAAAGATTAATAAAAGTTTTAGAAAAGGAAAAAAAAATTATATATATATATATATATATAAGGTACAAAAAAAAAAAGAAAAGAAGAAGAAGAAAAAAAAAGTTCTTTGATTTTTTTTTTTTGATTTTTTTTTGGGGAGGGGTGGGAAGAATCCTGTATCTCCCTTTTGTCTGTAACCAGCCTCTTGTTGGAGTCTCTGGTCAGCTTGAGGTCCTGTGGCTTGATTGGTTTCTTAAGTCACTTTGTTCGAACAGGCAGAAAAATGTTCTGCTTTACCCAAAATTTTGAGATCCCCCTCCCAGGTTAGGTTAATGGGAGGGTGATTTGCTTTGAGAATCACAAAAGAGGGGTGATGAGGCTAGGTTCTGGTAGAGTTGAGGCCTTTCAACAAACAGTAGCTTTTCCCTGGGGATATTTTGTGAAAAACTCACAGAGCCCAGCCTGGAGCCATTCTCAGGGTTTCTGTTTTTCAATAGATTGTGGAGGCGGATAGAGGGAGGGGCAGCCTCTGGCTTTGGTTACCCAGTGCGGAAAGCCACTCCAATGGCTGGTTCCTGAGCTGGGTGACTTTTCCCTGGATGGAGCTGAGTCTGGCAGGTCTCTTTGCCGTTAAGTTCTTGTGACCTGCTAAATGACTTGTTTTATTCCAAGGCCTGAGTTGGAGCTAGCAGCTACTCTGACCTTTGTCAGTATCCAAGATGGAGATCACCAGTGCTGGGGGGGTAGGGGTGGCCTTCCCTCCTCTGCTCCCTGAGAAGGAGTGAGGACGTCAGGTTTGTACTCACGCCGAGTCTTGTATCCTGGGTCGTCTCTGGTCTGCAAACTGCAGGATGATGTCTGCTCCTTGTCGGTTCTTGCTGGTGTTAAGTAGAATCCTCTCGCCCACTGCGTCTGGCTCCTTCGTCCCAAACTCTCTGTGAGCGCTCAGGTATGGCCGCGGCTGCGGTTGCCGCTGCAACCGTGCCGCCACCGCGGCGGCTGCTGGCAGGCGCTCAGATGTGTCTCCTTGTCTTGGCTTCCCCTCTCTTGTCTAACTGTCTGTCCTGTGATGGCACACTTGGTGTGATTCTCTGGCTTAGGAATGTTCACTGGAACTCTAAAACTGTTTTCTATGCGAGAGCTTGTTCAGATTCCAGCTTCTCCTCCGCCATCTTCCTGGAACCGCAGATGTCTTTTTGATTGGGGAGGGTGCCTGCTATCTAGATTTCCATTCTCAGGCCTGGTGTCAGGGAGTTTGGAGGCTTTCAGGGTTGTAGACTGCTATCATAAGCCTGGAGTTGGATTCCTAGGCTTTGCCAGGTAGCCACAGGAGCCTTAGGAACAGAGCTTATGTCTGTGCTCTGTTTTGATGTGATCCATCCCTTTTGGATGTGGGCTTATGTCAGGGGGCTTTGGGATCCCTCAGAAAATTACCACTCACAGAGCGTGGATCCAGTTGTATTACTCACAAGATCTGTAGCTGGTGGTGTGCTGCACCACAGAGCCTGTGGTATGGTGAATAAGATGGTTCTCAATCAGAGGGTCTGGGTGTTAGCAGATCCATGTGGGGGATGGTTTTGCTGATGCTGAAGGGTCTCTCTCCTATGTGGTGGTGTGGGGAGCCCTGGCACTGGGAGGACTGGGTAGAGGTTGGTGCGGCAGGCTGATGTGGACTGTGGGGGTTGCCATGCTGGTCTGCGGCAGATGTAGTGGAAGGTGGCAGACACTGGAGGGCAGTCTTGGTGATTTCTGCCTGTGGCTGCTAGGTGTGTTGGCAAAGATGCATGCAGAAGCTTGGTGGTGAAGCAGCTGAGAGCCTGGGGTCTGTGCAGGGTGACAGCAGGGAGGGAGCAGGTCTCAGCAGAAAGCCCAATAGCCAGAGCAGTTGGCCATTAGAGCATAGAGCGATGGATTGGCTACAGCTCTGGTTTCCTGGAGGCCTTGTGCAGGGTTGCAGGGGGCCCACGGGGATCCTGCCAGTGCTGCAGGTTGGGCTGATTTGGGGGGCTTACCCGATGGTGCCAATTTCTGGCAATTGTAATGGTGGCGGTATTACTAAGTTAACTCCTTCCCCATAGCCCTTCTAGGTGGGGGACAGGTTAGAGGAGGCATTCACCAACTCGGAGATATTCATCAGATTCCCTCCTAACATTCCATAGGTATAGTATTGAGCACTTTCTTCAGCTTTTGGGTGCTCCTCTGCTTAAAGGTTGCACTCCTCTGCTTAAAGTCTGCAGAAAGTCCCAAAGCATCATTGCATTTGGTGCAGGTGCTCCACAGTGGTCCCGTTCACTCTTTCTCTTTTGCCTTTTCTTATTTCTCTTGTAGTAGAAAAAGCCTTTAGGTGTTTAGAGTTTGATTGGAGTGGATTTCTTGAGGTAAAGTGTGGCTGTAGCACTATACCTTCTTTTGGTCAGAGACACTTAATGGGGTTACCTGTGAGAGCAACACCATCTTCCCACAACCGGCTGAATTTTTAAATTATATTTCATCTAGTTGTTTGTTGGAGCATTGCAGTTTTTCTGGAATTTAAGGTTTTCTGTATAACTTTGTCTTCAAGTAATCCAACAGCATTAAATATTACATTTAAAAGCTATTCTGTAGCACATAGATTTTGGAATTATAATATTAAGATGAAATTCTTATTGTTTGTACAAAAAAACCCTTTTAAGTCCAAATGGGAAATATGCTCATTTCAGCAGCCTTGGGTCTCCTTCTTCTTTTTGTTTCTCCAGTATCTTTCTTGTTTTGGAACAAGTGTCATGGGTTATATGTCCCTTCCAAAGTAAGATTACTCCATTAATTTAATAGCAAAGGAATATAACCTGCCTGTCTCTAAAGACAGCTTTGAGTATAATGATAATGTGACCATTCACATTAGTGAATTTTCAGTCATATTGATAATTTTTTGTAAGCCAATCATTAAAAAGTTTCCAAAAAGCAAAATAAAGATAATGTTCTGCTTTCTAAGGTTAAAACACTAGTATTTCAACAAAACACATTCTATTCTTCCCAGATTACATGGTGAAGAATTTCTCTTTCATCATAACCCTTACCACTGAACCCTCCCTTCAAACATGTAGCTTTATTCAATTTTCCTGTTATAGCTTTCATTTTGGTACTAGCATCAGTAATCTCCTTCTAGTATTTGACAATGAGATTCCATTTATTGATAGAGAGCTCAATTCATATTGACAAAGGCAGATTGGTGAGCATATCATATAGCATAAAATATTGAATATTATTAACGTGATCTTATGTAACTATTCCATAAATTAATATAAGTACCACATAAATGTGCAATTTCATGTAATTTTTAAAATGCAAAACAATTGCATATCTATGTCATAAAATAATTCAGATAACTAGTAGAAGAGAATAAGCCAAATCCATTGCATCATGCCCAAAATTCTTTGTAAAATTTTATTTTCCCATTAATATTCACCTCGGGCCCTTCTTTTTCTAACAACCAGTGACATGTTGATGTCTCTAGATTTTAGTCAACTCTGATTAACCTCTTTCATTTCCACCTCCAGTTAGTCCTTCATGAGGAATAACTTGTTCCAATATGCCTGCAAGGAGACAGTAGTACCCAAGTCGACTGGCTGTGCCCATTCTTCCCTTGCTTTGTTAGGAAAGGGGATATCAGCAACAAGGTTGCCAGGGACCAGGTTGCTGGAACCATGGTGTTATGAATTATGAGTAACAGAGTAGAGTAGCAGAGATTAGGATACCAGGGAAAGGGGAATTGTGACTGTAATCGCTGAGTGGCAGTGGCACCAACAGCTTTGCAAGGATTGGGATATCCAGACAGTTTAGCAGGGACAAGGAGGAAAAGAGAACGTGAAAGAGTAAAAGTTGTGAAAGATTAGGGTGGCACAATCAGGTTAAAAAGGTCGTGAGTGTGCAAACTGGGTAGCCAGTACTAGGATAAAGCAATTGGCATGGTAGACTGATGTGGTGCAGAGCTCAGTGTTTCCCTCTCCAGTTTGGCTGTTAGATCTTTAGGGAACTACCGCTAGCAGCTCACTATCAGCATGTTGGGTTCAGGTTTTCGGATCTTTTCCCTGAGCATCCTGAGAGACCACACTCCACAATGCTGCAGAACAGGCTCCACATTGTGAGCTGCAATCACCTTTTACAGATCTCACTGCTCATCTCCAACGTCAATTATCATGTTAGCAAGGGATCTGTGTAGTGCTCAGCAGCAGTGCTCTGGGAAACTACCAGTTCTTACCGTAGCATTCTGGGAGCTCCCTTGAAATGGGCAAGAACACTTGCTTCTGCCCTTCCAACTTCTGTGGCTCTGGAAAGCCAGACTTTTCTACCTCAGATGTATTACTTTGATCTACAGGTCCAAATGTTGCTTCAAACTTTCTCTGTCTCCTCTAGGTAATCACCACCTTTAACTATCTCTCCTTTTCCTACCAGGTAGCTTACTTCATCTCCACATCCTTTCATTTCTGCTTTGTATCAACCTGTGGCTTTCACACCAAACCCTTCCAATTTCTCATCTGCCTCTCTAGGTGTGAATCCGGCACAGCAAGCTACATGTAACTTCTGTATCTGTTTATCAACATTGATTCTGGAACCCAAGGTGTTACTAGGCAACTAAGAACATGGGTAGCATCATAAATACTCCCCAGCCAATCATTGCTCATTGAGAAACATGCAAATGTGCTGTGGTCAGTCTCTCCATCTCCATTACTGGTTCAGTAGAATAAAGTGAAATCAAAATGGAGCCACCAGACAGCTGCTATGGCAGCAACCGAACCAATCATAGATAATTTAGTGAGGGGATATGAATCAAATGTAGTAAGGTAAATGCACAGATTTATAGGACAGTACACAGCGTTTCCATCAAACAAGTTAGTTTATGTCCAAAATGCCAGACCAATCTTGGGTTCTGTCCTAGATCTTACTTTTCTGAAGGTACTGAGGACTCCTAGATACAACTCAGACCTAATGACATGGGTGAATAGAAATGTAGGTGAGTATTGCTTAGTGTTCTGAAGTTGCGCTAAGGTGTTGTCTTGTCATGGCTGACATCTAATCAATGTCCTTTCCTGACCTCCACCACATCTCTTTATTTGGCATAAGTGGCATGTGGGAAGATCTAACAAGGTCACCTAGAGTTTGGGCCTGGGGTTAAAAACTCCATTTTGTGATCATAAATATTCCACCACTTCCTGAAACAAAATGTAAGGATCAGCAAGGAAGTTGGGTTAGCAATTCAAAAACTTATAATTACTTTATAGTGCAATATCTGAAATCTTCCCTTCCCACCCCTCAGAATCTGATTCCCCAATTGTGTAGACACTCATACACTCTGTTCTCCTGGAGCATTTGAGTGTGGGGCATCATCTACTTCTTATGTGTACTGCTATACAAAGGGAGATTTTTCTCCTAGGCTGAAGATGACTTCAGTGATTGGTGTACTGTGCAATACCCTAAGGGCATGGTCATTTGTTCACACCCCTAAGTAGAACTGTCAAGGACTAAGGACTAGTCAGGGCTTACTTTCTGTCAGTGGTATTGCTCTGAGGAATTACTGTCAATTTTGCCTACAGTGCCTAGGCTAAGGTCTCTCAGAAAGGCTCCAAACTCAACCTGCCTGAGTCTCTGAGTTGATCATCATTGAGCAACTATGTTCCACATTCTGTGAGTCACTCACTTCTGTGGACCTATGCATATGAAGGCACAAGAAGAGAGTTCCCTGGAAGGAAGGTCCTGGAATGCAAAACATCTACTAGGACAATGGAAACCCATGGTTGGGTGTGCTTAATATGCAATGAAGTAACAAGAAAGAAAGAGACACTGTCAAACCCTAAACAAAGGGTCAGAAGGACTGAGGGGAAAGGAGCCCCATGATCAGGAATATAAATGGAGTTTACAAGCCCTTTCAGGCTCTGACTTTCTAGGTTGAAAGTAAGATAACAGATAGCCTGAGTTCCTAAGAGCTCAATGTTTAGGCTATATGACTTTTTCAGAACTTCTTTTCCTTCCTCCTGTGTTCTGAGCGGAACAGTTAGTACAGTGCTTCTGTCTCCTAGAGGCAATCTTTCTCATCACACAATGCTTAAAGTAGACAATATATGGAAGCTTCTCTTAAATAAAAAATATGAAGTAGAACACAGTGCTTCTCCTGAATTACTGCCCCTAAGAAGTTCCCAATTCTGAGCACAGAGTGATCATGGGTGAGTGCTAATAACCTGAATGGTGAACTTTGAACACTCCCCAAGGCAGATACCGTCCAGTACAGTAGTTGCCACCTATAATCCTGGTTATTAAGACTGAAAATTCTAAGATATTGAGTCCCAAAAGAGGAAACTGGGCCAAGGAGAGACAACTTATCATTGCTGGAAAAGGAGGAAGACAAATTGGAGAATATTTCTCTGAGCATGGACATGGTAGTCATTTCAACAGTTTTCAAATTGTGGCTCATCAGTAGAGAAAACCAAGTCAAATCTCACTAAAGCAATACTAAAACATATATAAAAAACTATTTGGATTTCGTTACTAACTTCTTTTTTCAAGTGTGTGTGTGTGTGTGTGTGTGTGTGTGTGTGTGTGTGTGTGTGTGTGTGTGTGTGTGTGTTTGTGGTGTCAGATTTTGTATGGGACCGCATTGGTTCTTTAAAAACAACATATTGGCACTATCCTTTAGGTTTCCCATTCAAGACTCGTGGCATTCTAACTCTACCACTTGAAACACACAATTCTGCTGGTTAAATGGAGATAAACATGTAATGGATATGTCAATCTAGGTTGGTTTCAAAGTATGATTTTCAGATCTCACTCTCTGAAGTATATAAGCTATAAGAGTTAGCTTCAATGCTCAGTCCAGTATTCCCAGTAAGTTACTTAATCTTTCTGAATCTCAGAACGTGAAAAGAACTACTTTGTAGATCATAGAATCTGGTGGAAGTTATGACTGGTTGCATGAAGTACAAGTGTTTGGGATGTGTGGACAGAGACTGAAACTCTCATAATACTACTGATGTTTATATTGAAATGAATCCCAGTGATTGGAAACAAGAGGGATTTTTCTGTTCTTATTTATCCATTTATGGGTAGTGAGGGGGCCACAGAAACTCAAGGAGGACAGGGGAGCAAATGCAGCAGTGGTTCTCTGTAGATATTATGTTGACAATGAACTTATACCACTTGTGGACAGGGACAGGGGAAAAAACAGAGAGAGAGAGTGCAAAGGAAGTGATGAGACTGTCCAAAAAGAAATGAACTCATTACCTGATTTACAAAATGGTGACCCATGTGTACACTTCCTTAACAATAACAATTTTTAAAATCCAGGTTGATAATTTTCTTCTCCAGTTTTCGATAGAGGCCCTTAAGACTTAGATCCACCTATGGAGCTTTTAAAGGTTACTTTATATGATAATTAATATACAGCCAGAATCTCTTAAGAAATATTATAAAAAGTATTGCATTCTTAGTAACTTTCTGTTTGAGTGCAGATTATCTATGTTGTTGGCAGAGCTATTTTTTACTTTTTGTTTTCAGTACTTGTCAGGTGTTGAATTCCTTCTTAAAGCTTTGTGACAGAGGTCCAATATGTCTTGGCACCCTGCCACTAGGTATCATGATAATGAACCTTTGAAATTAATGTCCTTGATTATGAGTTTTATTTATTTATTTTTTGTTTTTGTTAGTAAACTCTGGGCCTAGTCACTGTCTCTCAGCATTTCAGCTAAAGGCTAGTGCTCTACTACTTGAGTCACAGCACAACTTGTGGCTTTTTCTGCTTACATGGTGCTGAGGAATCCAACCCAGGGTCTCATGCTTGTAAGGTAAGCAGTCTACCACTGAGTCACCTTCTCAGCCGCTATGAGTGGTACTTTTGTGCATTGATTTATTAAGCAAATCTATTGAGCAAGTTCATTCATTTTGCCACTAGACATATTCAAAATTATGAATTATCTGATATTTTAACGAATAAAACTGTTGGAATTGTTTGTCTCCTCATGCCAAAATCACAAAGGAGGGTATTTTATACAACACCACAAAAGAAATTCAAGATCTTGGTGCTAACAAGAGAATTCAAAATGGTTTTTCATTATGAATACTGAGCTCAAAACTCTTCTACTACTTATTTATAAATGCAAGTTAAAGGGGAAAATCAACCAGGAAGTAAAATGTATATTGATTGTTAATTTTTAAAGCGGAAAATATGATCATTGATGGCAGACTAAAGACAAACTAATACCACAGCCCTGTATGCTCAATAAGAAATAAGAAACTTTTATTGAAAAATTGAGGTGGAAAGTGAACATCAGGCAAAGGCAAGTAGTCAGAGCCTACCACCAACAAAGAAACACCACAATGTATATCTGAGAAAAAGGAAACAATTTCAGAACAGCACTCATCATCTGTATCCGTTTCAATAATACATGTACACTTCCCTACACACACACACACACACACACACACACACACACACACACACACACACACAATGTATGCAACAACTCAACCTACTCACAAACATCCACTCATCATGAACCAAGTTCTTCCTGTAATATTTGAAATTTTAAAAGTTTTAAGTATTGTAAATAATTAATAACAGATGCATAAACAATCATTTTCTTAATAGCACTCTGCTATGGAAGTGAGAGTTCATGATTATTATAACTACCTAAAACATCTCTGAATCTGGAAACAATTTTTAAAAAGACAATCTGAATTTGGGACTATATTTCTACCAGCTATTCTGCAAAGGATTAATGAAATGATACTTATAAGATCCAAAAATTAAGTACTAAATTAATACAATGAATACATTAGTAAGTAAAGTGAAAGACACTGATCAGAGAGACCTATGCTGTCTCCGGCTCTCAGCCAGCTGCACACGGTGGCACCCTTGATGCCACATGGGCCACGTGGTTGTGTTCCCCAGAGCACTGGCCATATTGGAGTTGGAGTTGGGGTTGGGGGTTGGGAGAGGAGGGTAGGACATTGGGGATACTGCACTAGGGTTGGAGCTGGGGGTGATGGGGAGGGGAATATAGGCTGCAGGTGAGGCTGCACTGGGGTTGGGACTGGGGTTGGTGGGGATTGGAAGGTAGGCCCTGGCAGAGGCTGGTGAGGGGAGGAAGGAAGGGGGAAGGTCAGCTTCTCTGACAGCAGCCACCCCTATGTTGGCTAGCTTCTGGGGAGTGTCTGTGAATTGGGATGGTTGGGGCAGATCCCCTGGGGCCTGTCAGCCTCATGAGGAAAGGAAGGAGTCTCAAGTCCTGCCAAAGTAGACAATGAGAAATGAGAGAACCAGTGGATAAAGAATTTCAACAATAAAGGGGAGGACTTGGAGGCAAACTCTGGGGGCGTGGAGGGTGGAGGCCACAGGACTCAAGCTGCAGTGATGACTCTCTCGATGCCCCTGGCAGTTTGTGAGGGCCAGCTCCACTGCTGTGGGCTCAGCCTATGACTGGTTTTGCACTGGGCACCAGGAACGGCCTGCCCAGCTTCAGCCTGCCCTAATGGAGCAGCAGCAGGCAGGTCATGCACAGTGGGGTGAAGGAAACATGCCTGGCCAATGCTGTTTCAGCCCACTCAGGACAAGGGCCACCGGGGATGTTCCAGCTGTAGATCAGGACTGAACCATGGACAAGACCAGGTAAGTCCTCTGGGGACCAGCATGGTGGCTGTCACATGTGGGCAGGGAACTTCCTTAGCTTGCTCTAGGGGTTTCCACTCACTCTGGTGCCTCTAACACCTTCTGGATTCCAGCTGTCCTCTGGTCTCCTGCCATATCCAAGTACAGTGTCAACTCCATGCCATTGAGAGGTCATTACATAGATGCTCATAGGGCTTCTCAAACTTGGTTCACCATGCATGCAAGGCTTATGGTGTGCCATCCTCCAGGCCAAGTGTACCCCTGTTTCAGCTTGACCACCCATGCCTACAGGACCATGAACTGCATTCTTACACACAAAGCCAGGGATTCACAAGGCTATGCTGCAGTCTAAGGTATCCTATCCCTCATCCTGCTCAAGTGTGGGGTGGCTGTGGAGCCAACTGCATCATCACATTTGATTATCTCAGTGCAAGAAGAAAAAATCTTCATTGTTCAAGATACAGCTGCGCCTAGGTTTCTATGTGTACAAGAGGTGTGTGTGTGTGTGTGTGTGTGTGTGTGTGTGTGTGTGTGTGTGTGTGTGTGTGTGTGTGTGACGTGAGAGAGTCAGGCAGAGCAGAGGTTAGGAATAAAACACTTCTTTTCTTCAGCACTGAGTTTTGGTATCTAGAGGATTTTCCCCCCTCCACCAATCCTTAATAAACGTTCTAAAGTTGTCCTTTGTATACTTTTGTCCCTTGATCTTCCTGATGATCAGATTCCTATGGTCTGCGTGTGAACTTCAGCATTTGCTTCATGAAAGTGGTGACTTTTTAAACATCTTTTATGAAGCTCTTTGATCTCTTTAAATGCAATTTGTGCTGTGTTAATGTGTTACTTAGCCAAACTGTTTGGACTTAGGCTGTGACTGTTAATTTTGAGGTTATCTTAGCACTAATATGAGATACTATCCTTTCAATCTACATTTCTAGTGAAAGAAGTTCAACATCTTTATTGAAATAATTGCCTGGGTGTAAACAAAGACAAAAACAGTGTTATAAATGTAGAATCACTAGATTTTAGTAAATTGTGGACCACGGAAATAAATTTTTTAACTAATGTTAATAATTGGAATAGGAAAAAAATCACAAATTATAAAACTTAAAAATTGTTCAAATACCAAAAAAGACACTGATCAGGAATGAAGTACAAATGTTAATGTTTAATAAATAAATGAAATATTTGAAATTCTTATCCACATAGGAAATACATACCCAAAAGTCACTGAGATCCCATCTTACACATTAAAATACTTATAGCCACTCAAACAAATAAACACAAATGCTGGAGATGTTGTGTGGCATTGTAACCGAGTACAACTCATATGTAGCTCAGAGTGGAAGTTTACACAATACCAAAAACAACCCCACATATTTTAATGACCTTTACAGTAACTTGGATACATATGAAGGAATATGATTCAACATGAACATCCATGTTAATGGCAGCAGTATTCATAACAACCAAGATCTGCAATCAACCTAGGTGTACCAGTAAAAGGAATAAACAGAATGGGCTATTCATAGCTATAAACATATTCTGGAATATAAGAGAAGTTAATGCTTCTACTGTTACATTGCAAAGTATTTTTGGATATACACCTAATACTATTTTGATGGGCTTTTCTGGCATTGTGTTTTTTTCTTTTGTGAGGAACGTCAATATTGATTTTCAAAGTAGTTACTACAGGTTAAAATATCCTGTAAGGGGCTGGGAAGGTGGCTGAGTGGTAGAGTGCTTGTCTTACATGCCTGAGGCCCTGGGTTCGATTCCTCAGCACCACATAAGCAAAAAGTAAAAAGCCGGAAGTGGCGCTGCGGCACAAGTGGTAGAGCGCTAGCCTTGAGCTGAAGAGCTGAGGGACAGCGCCCAGGTCCAGAGTTCAGGCCCCACGACCGCACCCCCCCCAAAAAAGATATCCTGTAATAGGTGAATATTAGACCAAAAGTTAAATATATCAGTGAACACATACAGGACCATCATATGTAGTTTATAATTTGAAGCAATTTTAAGAAGGCAACAATTGAGAAAAAGATAATGCTAAAAGTTTAATAATAAATTATTTTGAAAAGTTGAATGAAGAAGTTATAAAATAAGACTCATCAAAAACTGTTGAATGATAGAAGATGGATGAAGGTTATAAAAACATTCATCTGCATGGCCAATTTGAATGAAGTAAATTCATATTGGTGTACACTGAAGACACATTCCAATTCATAAAATACACTTAAAATATTTATGAGAAGACAAATCAGTATCTGTCTTTTGTATATGTAATAGTAAAAATTCACAGAAGGATCAGAACTGTGAAAAAGAGAGAGTATGGCCAAAATTGTTGATGTGATTGATTGAATATATCTGAGTTTGTGTGGAAAAGGAGGAAAGAAAATGAAGAAAACATATGGGGTGCTGATCAAGACATATTTTCACATTTATAAACAAGGAATAATATGAAAAATGTGCAACTAATTAGTGTTAATTTAACAAAACATTTTGCTCAAGTTTTAAAAATGAAACTATAAAAAATAACAATAACATCAAATAAATAGGGCATTGAAGAAAATGTCCCATAGACAGATTTTCCCCATAATTTGTTATATTTCATAACAAATGGATTAAAATAAAATGTAATTACATCTGAAGATGTTAACACTTTCAAAGGTCATTTTTAGAATCCAGCAAAGAAAAGTATCAGAGAAGTAGAGAGTAAGAACAATCTGTGCTATGGATGAAGATATTTAGTAGAACTTTGTGATGAAACAATTTGCTCTCTTTTCCTAATCAACATAGTCCAGGTCACCTACCTTTTTACAGAACACTTGTAGTCAGTGAAGTAGAGTTACTAATTAGGTAGTAATTTATTACTTTTATTCCCTAATCTTATTATGTGATTCCTGAATGATATGAGTGATCCTAGGAGATTTTCTGACCTCATTTTCACGGTGTCTAATTCCTCCCCCTGCCCAGGATTCTTCTGCTAGTCTCATTTTTCCTTGTTTCTGAACTCAACTCCTGTGATCTTTCGGGTCATGAAAAAGAGCTGGAGAAATGTGAGTATGACTTGGAGTCTGTGCTAACTTTCACTCCAGCTCAGAGGAACTATTGAAGGACCTCCACCTGAGCTTCAGAATCAGATATTAATTGACCTCTTTGGAAATGTAGAAATTCAGGCAGAATCTGTCATTCCTTGACTTTCTCTGAAGAGATTTTGTACTAGGGCAAATTTCAGAGGATGAGCTTTCCCACCAACCACCACAGCCTTGACAAAAGGAACAGATTTAAAATTGAAAGTGGTCTCAGTTCCCAAAGAGCCAACGGGAATCCAGGAGATCACACATTCCTCCTGATTAGGGACCTTGTAGTAAGAATAGAAACTGGACAAAGTCTAATGTGGAGATTAACTGAGACTGGGCCTAAGGGCAACACAAAAGAATTTCCCTTTGTTTGACTACAATTGTGTTGTTTAGTGAGACATGACACCTTCCTTCATATCAGAAAATGCACTAGGTGAATTATGTCACTGCCACTATGTGGGAGGTCAGTTCCTTGGAGGAGAAGGGGTTAAATGTTGTGACCACCAGTTTTTTCTCTAGGCCTTTATCTCTCCCATGCCTTCCCCTGCAGGGAATATGTTGCTTCTTTCCTGCATTCAACTACTTGTGTACCATAGGGTATTCTTTTTCTAGTCTCTTACATTCGAAGTAGCATAGGCCCAGGCTCTGCTCCTTCCAAGAGGTGACAACAAGATCAGATTTGTACTGAAGGTCAATCAGATTGAAATAAAATAACTGAAATTAGTAGCACCCTTTCATACTTGCATCTTTACTAACAGACAACTTCCTGGTTGCTCATTCTGTAGTTTTAATTCTTTAGTGGCAAGCACCATTCTAGGAGGTCTTTCCTGGCCACTGAAAATTGAACTCACTAGAAGCTGAAAAGTTTCATTTTGTGGGGTGGTGGATACTGGTGGCTCACATCTATAATCCTAGCTAGTCATGAGGCTGAGATCTGAGAATTGTGGTTCTAAGCTAGCTTGGGAAGAAAGTCTATGAGATTTGTCTCTAGTTAATCAACAAAAAAACAGAAGTGGTACTCTGTCCCAAAGTGGTAGAGGGCTGAGTGACAGTACTCAGGCCCTTAGTTCATGCCTCGTGACCAACAAAAAGGAAGTTTCATTTTTCTACCATGGTGTCTTCTTCTAACACACTATGTGCTTTATCTGTAAGTCTTCTTAAGGTTCCTGTGTCTCACTCAAGTAGATTTTTTCTTTCAAAAATAAGAAAGTCCACAAAGTCTACCTATTGTACAATCACTAAGTTTGGAATAAACATTTGTTAACTGTTGGTGTGCAGACATTAGACTAATTCTTAATTTAAAGAAACTATGTTGACCTTCATTCCACTTGAACAATTCTGTGGAAAATAGATATATCTTTGGATTCCTTTGGTTCTTTCTAGAATCTATATTCTCCAGATTGTTTTTCCATTGATGCAGAAAAGTTCCAAATTGTGGCAACTATTATTTATTGTATTGCTAGTTTTAAGCATGGAAAAACCGATCAAAGATATTTCAAATTTAATTTTGTGAAAAATGTTGATTCATTATCTAAATTCAAAAAACATAAATTACTAAAGGAACTGTTTCTTTGGTAAAAAAAAAAATAAGAGCACTGGGTCAGAAATAGTCTCTTCCATGTAGGAGTCTTGGAGGGTCTGCCTATATAGTGATCTCACTTTGAGAAGTAGTTTGCCATATGGGTCTTTTCAACACTTCTTGTTTGGCACTAGAAGCCTGGTGAAACAAACAGATTTGTCTATGATTCTCTTTCAGGAAGTCCATGGCTGACATTGATTGTGTTAGATAATAATTGTCCTCCTACCATTTCCTTCTAAGTAATTGTACTTATATTTGTGATTTTGGGACTTGTATCAGGTTATATGTAACCATATCCTGTGGAGCAATTTAAAGAAGGAAACTTCAGTATCTGTGTTATAATGTAATGGTATCATAAAATTCCTTATATTTTACAATATAAGATAAGTAACAATGATTATCTTATCAACTCTAGCTAAATTATGTATCATTAGGCATTATGATAATAGTGTCTGAAAGTTCACGGATCACTTTATTTTCAAAAAAATCAAAATAATCAGAATATTGATATTTTGAAAAGTATATTATGAGGCACGGATATTTCCAAAGACAATGTTACCCACAGGACATTTCGTTTCTTATTTTGTCATGTAGCTAATTTAACTTTACTTTTTATCCAAATTATAACTTACGATTTACTACTTGTGCTACAAAAAATGAAGCACAAATTTATTTTTTGTCTTTTTAACTCATTTGTATTTATCATTGTGCAAAGTGGTTTCAATTCAATGAGTTTGTTTATAAGTACAATGCATCTTGATGTGTTCCCTGAATCTACCCGTCTTTCCCCAAACTACCCATGTTCCAAGTTACATGGTTCCATTTCTACATTGATATCATTAATATAATGATTATATTTGCCATCCCTTCCTCTTTTCATTAATCTGCCCCCTCTTTTCTTAAACTTCTTCTCCAGCCGAACATCATTTCCCTTTCTGCTCCTCATTTGCTTGAACTCTTTATTGTTTGTTAGTTATTCAGAGAATCATCATCACTGAAATACTTTCATGAGCATACTGAGTATTGGATTTTTAAATTTCATTTTGATTTCAACTTGTACACAGGAGTTGACATTCATTATGAGTACATGAGTACAATCTCACCTCTTTCATAATTTTCCCCAGCACTCTCACTCCCACCTTTTCCTCAAGTTTCTTCATTTGGTAGGATATGCATTAAGTTAGAGCACTGCATTTCACTCCACTTTATTGCTTCATTTATCTATTTCTTTCCACCTTGACTCCATCCGTACCTCTTAGTACTTGATTCATAGTGTTTATTTTATTGGAATGTGAGTTAGCTATTCTAAGGAATTACATTATTTGAATTATTCTCTGAACTAACCATATTTCAGTTCATACCTAGGTGTATAGTTGCATTCCACCACAAAGTGTGCATATTGTATTGATCTATATTACGCTTAACTTCCTATATAACAGAAAACATATCTCATTTGTCTCTCTGGGTTTGGCTTTCTTCCCTTACTTCATGTAGCATGATTTTCCCCAATTTATTTCCTTTCTTTGCAAATGATTCATTATCATTCTTTTGAATGGATAAATAAAATTCTGTTGTGCATGTACGTGTGTACGTATGTATGTATATATATGCATATATATATGAATGTATATGCATACATGTATATCTATATGCATATAGCTATCATATTTTCCTTATCTACCTGTCCACTGAGAGGCATAGTCCATGTCTGATGACAATGAGGACAAGCAACTTTATCCATGAAATGTCACAAAGGATACGCTGTGTTCGGTGACTCTAGTGGATAAGTGTAGCCAACGTTAGAGGATGGTCATAGCGATGAGAATAATCAAAGGTGTATATGGGATTACAGAGGTGTGTTTTCTTGAAGATGAATGCTCTTGATTTTGTTGCTAAGCTTGTCATCCCTCTTGAAGTCTCTTGTCTGGCTGCTGGCCTTTTTTAACTGTTTACTCATTTGCTTCAACTGGGCCTTCTTTTCACTTAAAAGGATTATTAATTCCATGTGGTCCTGGCAAGTTATGAAAATAGGAACCTCCATTATTATTCCATCTTTCTTTTCTACTTTTTATTTGTTCCACTATGAGAATATGAACTCAAGGCCTAGACACTGTGTTTTAGCTTTTTCTGTTAAGGCAGGTACTCTATAACTTGAGGTAAAGCTTCATTTCCATGGTTTTGGAGAACTAAAGGGAGATTTTTGTCTGGACTGGATTTGAACTTCAATCTTCAGTTTGCAGACTTCTGAATAGTTAAGATTATAGGATTGAGCTGTTAGTGCCTGGCCCCCAAAGCATTTATTTCTTAACCACAAACATGGGATGCGTCTTATAAAGTTTTGTCATTGAGAAATTCTTATTATATGTGAGAGTTAATGCAATTTCACAGGGAAAGGTTGGAAAGTCAAGAAGTGCTCACTAAACAAATTCAAAATATGGTCTGTTCTTACTTTCTTGATACAACAGCCCCACTGATTTCTCTCATGGATATCTTCTAATCTACTTCTAATTTTACTTCTAATTCACAAGTGGATATAACTCAGTTTCATTTAACTACATGAATTCTTGTTACATATGTTACTGACCTACATTACATCTGAGGCCTAGTGACTATCTGAAATCATCAATTTAATCATAAATGACCTCTGTTCTTTTGCAATAACTAGACTCCTTCAGGGGCCTGAGGACACCAAGATACTTCAGGAGACACAAGCCCCTTCTCCTATCAGACTTGCCAATGCAGAAGAAGCAACTGTTCCCTTCAACCCTTATAGGAAACTTGCCTGTAACATGAGATTCTCAGCAGTGAGAAGGGTATTCAAACTACACCTGCCTGGACACTGCTGGCTCACCATCTGAAACTTCTCAAGCCTTTCTTCAATAATGCTGTCTGTTGTATGTAGAATTGTTGTTTGTCTGCACCAGCCATCCAGACATCTCCTTATTCTCTTCATTGAATAGGATCCACGAATTGAGTCTGTCTACAATCTCCTCTTTGCTGATAATCACCTACAGAGAAAAATGCATTTGGCTGTTGAAGACAGCAAACAAAATGGTGCCCTCCCCTCCTATTAATGGAGTGTGAATTTCATTCATTTTAGTTAGCATCTTAGAGGACTTATATCTGTGTTTTTCCTCTCAGAAACCTAGGGTTCAACATCATCAGACATTCTCATACATTTGCTGAAGTAACAACTCTAAGTGACCAACAACACTTTTACCCATTGCAAATCTATTACCATCAGGTCACAACAAACCTTATAAAGAAGAAAGGCAGAATATATTAAGCACCCCATAAATTCTTCTGCTTTATATCCTTTCAATATTTATTTTTGAATGATGATAACCTAATTTAATTCTGATGATATTTTTTCCTCTTAAAATTAATCAAATTATTACATGATTAAGGCCAAATGTCCTGCTTATTTAATTTAAAAAACTATAATTCACATCATGTAAAACCAAATGTTTATAAAACAACATATCAGGAAGATTCAAGCCATATATATATATATATATATATATATATATATATATATATATATACATATATATATGTATATGTATATGATGGAAGATTCATACATAGTAAAATAAAAGAAACCTTAAACCAATGCCCATCACTCATTTGATCCTGCACCTCTAGTGGAAGAGGGTGATTTTACCTATTAATCATGGAAATGTCATCTCAATCCAGTCTACTCTACACAGGCTAACCCCAAAACACCCAATGCTTCATTACTTACAAACAACTCCAGCAAGTAGACTTTATTTAGCTTAGGATTCTCCTCCCTACAATGATAAATGGATTATGTTAATAAATTTGAAAGTAAATAGTTCAAAACAGCCTGGCTCAGAGTACAAAAGGATTTTGAGGTCTTAAAAATCTTGAAATAATTCCAGTTAAAAAGGGGCCACAGAAGGTCCATTGCTAAAGTTTTAACATGAAGTTCATAAATACGAAACAAAGGGATTTTCTTCTTACACACAAAAACCTCACCAAGAATTTTTGAGTGAAGCAAAATTACCAACTGTAGCACCATCTATCCAGCCAAATGTATTGAAAGGGTTTGAAAGTCTATCCCTAGAAACCCAAGTTTTGTTTCTAACTCTCTGACATGTATTTATTTCAACTTTTAAAACTTTAGTTTTTCATGGCTCAGAATTCTTAGTTAATCTCACAATGGCCCTACATACTGCTCTACATTAACTTTTGGAGAACTTTCCTAGAACACCAAACACATTTTTTTTGTATAAAATTTGAATAGAAAATTTAAATTGACTTTTAAAAATGAGACGAGTAAATGCTCATTCTCATATAAAATATAGGTCAACACTTCAATTTAGAGGACAATAAAGTTTATATTTAGTTGAAATTTATTTACTAATTATATATATATATAAATCCTCCAACAACAAATCCTCAAAGAAACAACTGAGCAATAAATAAGTGGGCTAAAGACTTAAAGAGAAACTTCTCTGAAGAGGAAAGAGGATGGCCAATAGACACATGAAGAAATGCTCAACATTTCTAGCCATAAAAGAAAAGCAAATCACCAAAATTACTCAAGCTGATTTAAAATTTGGCAAAGGAGCAGGGTATAAAAATAACCATCAAAAATCAATGGCTTTTCTGTATGCCAATAATGAGAAAAGCGTGGTTGAAATCAGGAAAGCAACTCCATTCATAACAGCACCCCCAAAAATATCTAGGAATTAATTTTACCAAAGAAGGGCAGGACCTCTATAATGAACACTTTAAAAACCTGAGAAGGGAAATCAAAACAGAACTTACAAAGTGGTAAAACCCCCCATGTTCCTGGATTGGAAAGATCAACATCGTGAAAATGGCAATACTTTCCAAGGCTTTCTACCAATTTAATGCAATACCTATAAATATTCCAACCCCTTTCTTCAACGAATTAAAGAGGCTATCCAAAAATTCATATAGAACAATAAAAAACCCAGAATAGAAAAAAATATCATTAACATAAAGAACAGTGATGAAGGAATATCAATATCAAATTTCAAACTCTACTACAAAGCCATCGTAATTAAAACAGCTTGGTACTGGCACAAGAACGGACATCAGGAACAATGGAATAGAGTTGAAAAGGCAGAAATGAATGTACAGACATATAGCTACCTAATCTTCGATAAGGGAGCTAAAAAAATAGAATGGAAGAAAGCCTCTTAAGTAAATTGTGCTGGCAAAATTGGTTAATCACTTGTAGAAAATTAAGCTAGATCCTTATATATCAATCTGAACCAGAATCAACTCCAAATGGATCAAAGCCATCTGAGTCAAAGCAGACACTCTGATGGAATAGGATGGAATAGGAGAAACCCTAGGTCTCCTTGGCACAGGCCGAATTTTTTTTTAATGGAGACCCAGAAACACAACAAATCAAAGAAAGGTTGGACAAATGGGATTGCATGAAATTGCAGAGCTTCTACATGGCAAAGGACATAGTTAACAAGATCAATAGAAAGCCTATGGATTGGGAAAAGATCTTCACTAGCCACTAAACAGACAAGGGTCTCATATCTAAAATATACCTGTAACTCAAAAAATTAAATCTCCCAACAACCAATCCTCAAAGAAACCACTTCTCCATAAATAAGTGGGCTAAAGACTCAAAAAGAAACTTCTCTGAAGAGAAAAGAAGGATGGCCAATATACACATGAAGAAATGCTCAACCTCCCTAGCCATAAAAGAAATGCAAATAAAAAGAACAGAAATACCATCTCACCACAGTTAGAATGGCTATAATCAAGAACTCTAATAACAACAGATGCTGGAGGGGATGTGGATAGAAGGAAAACTTACTGTATTGTTGTGGGAGTGTAAACGTGTTCAACCACTTTGGAAAGTTTATGGAGGTTCTCAGAAGACTCCACATAGAGCTGCCCTATGACCCAGAACTACCACTTTTGGGCATTTACCCAAATGTTCACAAACAAGATCATACTAATGCTACCAGCAAGACTATGTTTATTGCAGAATTATTTACCATAACTATGATATGGCACCAACCCAGATACCCTTCAGTTGATGAATGGATCAAGGAAACGTGGTATATATACACAATTCCATGCCTCCATAGAATTTCTTTGTCCCATTTGTTAGGAAATGGAAAGACTTGGAACAAATTATATTAAGTGAAATAAGCCATACCCAAAGAAACATAGATCCCATGGTTTCTCTTATTTGCAATAACTAGTATATGTCTGAGAAAAGCAGAAATTTTTAGACAAGTTGATGTTAGGCGAAATGAACCCCAAGATATTTTTTTTTCTTTCTTGTGATAGTTTCCAGCATATTTATAAATTGATTTCTTTGTTGCTTTGTATGTACCTCCCCCATGGTATAACTGCTGTTTTCACTGCATTTGATTCTGGTATCCTGCATCTTGTATATACATTTTTCTAATTTGGAGAGGGTAAGGGAAAACACAAAATGCTTAAATAGGGATACAGGTTGACCCATTGTAAAAATGCAATGTACAAGACCCTTCGATGAAAACAAACATTAGAACTTCGGAGGTGGGGAGAATACTCGTGGAGGTAGGAGAGAAGGAATCGTAGTGGAAAAACAAAGGAGGAGGCAACAATGCTTGATAGGAAATATACTTGATAGGAAATTACCTTACTCATTTAATTGTAACCCCTCTGCACAGTATTTTTTTTATAATAAAAGACATACAAAAATTAATTCAATGTATGATTATGGGCCAGTACTAGGATTTGAATTTATGGGCCTTCCACTTACTTTCACACTTCAAACTGGGATCTCTATTTGTCTTTATTTATTTATTTTTTAAAATCAGGAATGCTTCACAAATATTCAAGTCATCCTTGCACAAGGGCCATGCTAATCTCTGTATCGTTCCAATTTTTGTATATGTGCTGCCAAAGTGAGCAATCTTTAATTTTTTGTTAATCTTTTTTTCAAGGATAAATCTAATAACACTGTCCCCTAATTTTGTATAAAATAAGTTTTAGACATATATTTAATATGTAATATATTTGTGAGATATATACATACTATTTATCTGCAGGAGTTGGGCACACTGCAACAATTGAAGGCACTGATTTAATTTCATTGCTGTCATTCTATTTTAAGACTTTTAAAAATCAAAACATAGATGACCATGATTTCATCGAATGTCCTGTCCAATATAGATTTGTGTGTATCAGGCAGGCTGTACCTCATGTCACACAAGAGTGCAAGAATAATAGGGTTTAGCTCATTACATAGTGGCTTATCAGGACATAGGAAATATCCCTCAATTTGGTTGAGCTGATCTCCATTGTTTGTTCTATACTATGCCTCTGCTTTGGCTCTGCAGTTTACCATTTCAAGATGATATTTTGTTCTTTTGGAGACAGATGAATGGAGAAATGTACGTGGCCTCCATGACAATTACCTGTATCTGGTTAAAATTCATACTTTCAAATGGGATATTTGTCATCCCTGTAGAATATAAATGAGGACTCCCAAGCACCAGCTATCTACTTTGCAGCCATTGTAATTTTCATGGAAGCACTATTTTATAGAGACAAAATTATGGTACCAAATACGTCCTTCAGCAACTACCCTTGGGAAATCCTTATGCTCATGCCAAAGTCATTGAACTTCACATTGCCTTTGTCATCCAACACGATGTTATTGGATTTAATGTTTCAGTCATTTTCAGTTTCATTAAAGTAATGCACAGTCCTCACAATCTGTTTGAATAAACTCCTGACTTCATTCTTGAATAGGCGGTATGATTTTCACATTTGTCTAAGGAGGTCTCTGGATGGCCAGTTCCAATACCAAGTATTTGTGCTCATCCATTTCCCTCACCTGATATGAGCTGATCATGTGTGGGTGATGGAAAATCTTAATAATGTCCATCTCATTTAAACATTTTTTTGTGGGTCCTGGGGCTTGATCTCTGGGCCTGGACACTGTCACTGAACTCTTCAGCTTATGTCTACTGCTCTACCACTTGAGCTACAGCACCACTTCCAACTCTTTCTGTTTATGTGGTGCTGAGGAATCGAACCCAGGGCCTCATTTATGTAAGGCAAACATCTACCACTGAGCCACCTTCCCTGCCTCTCTATCTTATTTTTGATTTAACAATTGTTGAAATCTCATCTTCAGGATTATTTTCACTACAACCTTATTGACTACGAGGTGGTGCTAGGCCAAATTTACATATCCATAGCTTCCATAGTCAATGATTTCCTCCTTCATGGTATATTGTTCAGGGAAAATCTCCTCCTGCCATAGCTAATGATCACCTTCAAACTGTCTTGTTCAGTGAAAATCTCCTTCTCTGAAGAGCTTGAGGATAATTCATTATGTTCTTCCATCTTTCTGCGAAGATGCCAAGGAGTAAATCTACCTAAAATTAGCTAAGAAAATAAAAACCCCAGAGCAATAACCTAAAGGAAACTGTCAATGTAGCACTCAGTCCAGCAGGTCACTAGGAACTCTCAGCAATGTAATGGACTACAGAGACCACTCACAATGGTTGCAATGGACCAATCACAGCTTGGAATGAACCCACTGGATCTTCTTGTCTTGTGCCTGGAGGACTGTTGCCAAGGTTTCCACAGGGATGTGAGGTGCAGAGAGTGATGCCACTGGTGCTGCCATGGCAGTGTTGCAGGAACTTCAAGTCTATCAGAAAGTGCATTCTGTCCTTGTTGGCTTCAAGGTCCTAGGGTTGCTCCCAAATATTTTGTCCTTGAGTAGTATCCATGTCCTTATGTCTGCTCCTGCCAGAACAGTGGGCATGTGCAGGAGCATACATCAACCAGTGGCTTCTATTCACTATATGTGCAAGTCTTGGAACTTGCTCCAACAATCTAAAAACAAAGTGGAATCCTATGTATTCCTAGATGCAGGGGACACATAACGAAGAGTTCAATTGGAAACTTTTCTTGACAATAAAGAGAAAATTCAAAGAAGTTGTTAAAGTATAAGAGGTGTCCCTCTTTGTTGAATTAGAACCTTCTTGCACAACTGCTTAAAATAATATTAAAGTCCTTATTTGTTATGGACTTGATTTAGTGTTTTGGTATCATATAATAAATAATTTTTGATCTTTAAAAAGTTGTAATATCAGTATGAACTTTGGTGTGTTTTTAATGGAATCCAAGATGAGGCCCATAGCTCTTGAGTAGATCTAAAACAATATCACATTCAACAATAGCATGTGGTTGAAAGTAGGCAAGTAGTACCAGCCTACTGTAAAGTGACTATTGCCAGGATGAATCTTCTGTAGAAATACTTTTTTTTTCCTTTTCAGTATTTACTAATAAAATACATCCATGTATTAATGGCAAGAAATTACTACTTTAATATAAATTATGTTCTCTATTCAGCTCAGTGAATTTTGACATCTATTTAATTATGTAATACTAAGAGTCCCCTTATAAAGTCAAAAAATGGGCACTTTTGTCATTTACATTAAAATGCAAAGAAAATAAGTCCCAGTAAATTTTATACTTAGGTGGATAATGGAAAACAGCTGTTTTCTCACTCAGAAATTAAATCCAATAGGGTACTTCATGTCATCCATAATCTGAAAAGCTGCTCTAACTTTTGGCTTTTAAAGAACTCATCAGTTAACTCAAGATATTCAATGTATTTTTCTTTAAATGTAGAATGACTAATTTCAAAAGGATAGTGGTATTGCTTCAGAATCATCTGATACTGTAGCAAAATGCCCTATGCCATACATCTCCATGAAGTGGGTTATTAACATCTATAGGAGTGAGAAAAAATAGAGCATCATCATTTCTCATGATAGTTTCCTGTGAGATAGTTTACTTCAGAATCCTTGAAATCCATAAGGCAATGTGTTGATAAGTTCAAAGTGAAGAACAAGGGCTGGAGTAGGGAACTTAGGTGGTAGAACCCCTACCTAGACAATTGGAGGTCCTCCGTTTGAACTCTCCTACTGCCAAATCCATG